>NC_080163.1:199065740-199253240 GCF_950295315.1 Erinaceus europaeus | reverse complement strand
TAATTTGGTTAAGATTATACAAATTAATTTTCAACACATATAGACTGATTTCTATTCATCTTTTTGTCACCAGAGGGTCAGGAGAAAGAACTGTAATTTGAAAGAAATTACAGTTCTTTATTTAATCTTCTTTTTTAAATTCATGTACAATACAATTATTCCAAACTACTAAACGATGAATTAAGAGCTTTCTTATATTCTTTTAAAATTAAAAAATAATTAAACTTGGGACTCAAAAAAACTATGATATATTAAGAGAGACTTGATCATTAAAAAGCTTTCACATCTATAATCCTGAAGGCCTTTCTGAATCACTCAAGAAATATTACATTTTGTCAAGCATGGTACCTTTTTGCCTTGTTCTCCTTTTAAAGCTGACCTGTGTGAGACATTTCTTTGGGGACTGTCCTCTGAGAACCCAGCACTTTGCTGAATGTCTCCAACCCTCACAATAAACTTGAGGCCACCACTTCACACACGAGAAGGGTGGGAAGTTGAGCCAGAGCCATTTGTTGCAAGTCACAGATGCAAGTGGTCACGTCGGGATTCTGATACAGATCTACTTCAATTAACTGCTCAGATTTTCATTAAATAAACTAGTATGTGTAGTGAAAATAAACAGTCAAGCCAGGGATCTCCTGTGTTGACCTTTAAGAACTGTGCTCAAATCTCAAATTAAAACTGAGTGGAACACTCTTTCTCCTCACATTCCAGCTCTCAGCATATAGACATCACACAGAGAAACACACTTTTATACACACGCACACCTTTACACACACATGCTGTCACTCAATTCATATCAATCCATTACTGAATGGCTAACATCTGCCTCTAAAAATGGTTAAAAGTTAAGAGTGTTATTGCTTGGATTTCATCACTTAATTTGTAGTTTCTCTGGTTATATAAGCCAGTAAAACATTTCTGAATTGCATGTTTAAATCTTGGTTAATTTTTTAGCACCTATTGATCCTTTATTCTCACATTTTTACCACCTACCTGCATATCAACTACTAAAATTTTTTTTTTAGCATTTTAATAATGATTGACAAGATTGTGGAATAGGAGGGGTACAATTCCACACAGTTCCCACCACCAGAGTTCCATGTACCATGCCCTCCATTGGAAGCTTCCCTCTTCTCAGAAGGTGGAAGGTCTGGCTTCTGTAATTGCTTCTCCACTGGACATGGGTGTTGATAGGTCCATCCATACACCCAGCCTGTTTCTATCTTTTCCTAGTGGGGAACCCAAAGTAGATTTGGCTTCATTAATATTTCCCTTCCTTCCAGTGTCAAAACGACAGACTGAGGAGGCAGCAGAAAAATAAAATCTAAACAAACAAAAGAGATGAGAAAACAGAGAATGGGGATGTTGTATTGTAGCTATGAAGATTGTCAGACAGCATCTGGGGTCAGCTTTCCTGTGTTTAATAGGAAAATACCGTGGACTCTCTGGAGTGGCTCAGCAGTTAGTAGAAAGAGAACTTGCCCTGGGAAGTGCTGGCTGCCTTTGCCTGTGGCTGAGGGACTTAGTTTCCCTCTCGAAGCTGCAACAGCTTTACCATATGCAGCTTCAGCATCACAGAGGTGCCTTGAACAAACCTCAAAGATTCACACCAGATAGTGGAGATGAAGACACTATGTCTCCTTCCTTTTGAGTTATTTTTTTAAATGCTTTACTTATTTGATATAATGGTGGGAGAGAGAGAGAGAGAGTCTAAGACCAGAACAAGGCTCAGCTCTGACTTGTTGATGCTAGGGTTTGAGCCTGGGGCCTTAGAGTCCCAGACAGAGAGTCTTTTGCCTTACTATTATGCTATGCTATGTCCCCAGTCCTATATTTTCTTCTCTCTTTCTTAAATTTTTTTTTCAGGGGCTGGGTGGTGGCACACCTGGCTGAACACCCAGATTACAAAGTACGAGCTCCAAGGTTCCAGCCCCCAGTCCCTACCTGCAGGGGGAAACCTTTGTGAGTGGTGAAGCAGCCCTGCAGGTGTGTCTCTGTCCATCTCCTCTATTTCTCCTTTCCCTCTCAATTTCTGACTGTCTCTATCCAAAAAATAAAGATAAAAAATTAAAGATGTTTTAAAAATTTTCAGTTATTTGTTTATTTTTATTGTCTCTATTTATAGGATAGAGACAGCCAGAAATTAAGAGGGGATGGAGAACTGAGAAGTAGGGAGACAGACAGACACACCTGCAGACCTGCTTCACCACTTGTGAAGCTTCCCCCTGCAGGTGGGAGTTGGGGGGCTTGAACCTGGGTCCTTGCACACTGTATTTTCCTTTCCATGTGGATTCCTGTTTCCAATTACAAATAATCTGGATGTTTTTCTGATCATTTCCCAATGATTCCAGCAAGGGGCGCTTAGCTGTTGAAGTCAAATAATTTACCCTTTTTGTGTGCACAAGTAGCTAGGTGAAAACAGAAAAACAGTAACTGGGGCATTGCCACCAAGGATACTAAAGCTGGTCTCACCTCTTGGCTTCACTTCTTTCAGAGAACAGAAGGAAAGGCTCTGGTCATGGGCCAATGTGCGGAGACTTCTTTCCTCAACAGCCTTGGACATCACATAAATAGTCCTTCTGCTACTTCATGACAACAAATGACCTTCTAACATTGAGCTCCTGCCCTGGGAGTTATCAGGTACATACTATGTCTGCAAAAGAATTATAGTGCAGTTTTAAAATGAAAGGGATTTTCTTTGGGATGTATTTATAATTTTCATGGGAGCCTCACCTCGGTGAAGAAGATAACTCTGGCCTTACTACAGTCTCCATGTTGGTGGGCTGGCACTGTCAATCACAAGCACTTTGACATCTGACATGGGGGTTGGGGGGGGGACAGAGTCTGAGGCATCATTCGTTGTAGACCGAGCACTGGGGATTCTCTGAGATGCTGGTGATGGTTATGAGACTATCTTGGCTTGCTCAGACAACAAATGACAAAAAATAATAAATAAATAAATAAATAAATAAATAAATGGCTCTCTGCAGTTTTCATCCTTCCTGCGCTAACATTTGGTTAGAGGACAGAGATCAAGACATCTGAAAAACTTACGGATTGGATGGTGTGTTTCTTAGAGAAATACCAAAGAAAGGGGTTGGCTTTCTGGTTACCCCTCTCACCTCTGACCTCTGCTAAGCCCCACGGAAAACATCCCTGTGGGGGTTTGGAAACACCTCTTTGGAAGGATTGCCTTGTTTCATTTAACTGACTTTTAAATAAACGTGTTCGTGTAGGCAATTAAGCTTGTGCTTAGCTCTGGCAGGTGGAGGTGGGTGGTTAAATAAGAACCCAATGGAGGCTGTGGACCCGACTGTAGAGGAAATAAAACTGGGCCTCAGTTTACGCCATCAGCAATGCCATGAGCCCTCCATGTTGCTGCTTCTGGAGAAGCCCAAGTGCTCAGATTCCTGAGTGCTGGCACTTAACTAATGGTGCAGGCCTGGGGCCCTGTGGTTTCCTGGGTGGTCTCTCAGAAAAGGGCCCTGGGGGAAGTGGTGGCCCAGTCTAATCCGGATGTTAGAAAGGTATGTCAAATGGCCTGTCTTTCAGCTTTAGTTTATGCATTGTCTAGCCCTTCTTGTGGAAGTCGGCATTCTTTCAAGCTCCTTTGGAACCTCTGGAATGAGTGGATTGGAAAAGCTTTTAGTGCTTACTCTCCTTTCAATAATTTCTTTTGCTATTTATTTATTCTGTAGAACAGAGAGAAGCTGAGAGAGGAAGGAGAGATAGAGGTAGATAGATAGATAGGGAGACTTGCAGTGCTGTCTCACCACTTGTAAAGCTTCCCCCTTTAGGTGGAGACTGGGGGCTTGAACCTGGGTCCTTGTGCATTGTAATGTGTGTGCTCAGCCAGGTGCGCCACCGTCTGGCCCCTTTAGGGCTGATTTTCTCCTGGAAAGTCTGAACACCCAAGGTGGACTCTGTTGAGGTGCACCACAGCTCAAAGCCCACGGACTGAGGAAGGTCAGAGAACAAGCTCAGGTGTGTCCTCAGCCTGCCCTGTGTGGAGACAGAAGTTTTATTCCATGGGCTTTCTGTTTGTGTTTGCATCACAAAGCAACATGGCATACTAAATCTTCATTTAAATAAATAAATAAACAATTTATTTATTTACTTATTTATGTATTTCCAGAGCACTGATCAGCTCTGGTTTACGGTGGTGAGGGGACTGAACCTGGGACTTTGAAGCCTCAGGCATGATAGTCTGTTTGTGTACCCATTATGCTATCTACCCCTACCCTGTTTATTTAATTTTGTTAACCTGATCAAACAGGGAGAAACTGAGAAAGAAGAGAAAAACAGAGAGACACCTGCCACACTGTTTCACTCCTCATGAAGCTTCTCACCCTTCCTCCTTACAGGCAGGGACCAGGGGCTTGAACCTGAATCCTTGTGCATGGTATGTGTGCCCTTACACATGTCACCAGAGGCAGACTGGAGTTCTAGGCCAAAGCCACTACCTGCAGGGTGCTATTATTTTTTTTGCCTCTAAGGTTATCTTTGGGGCTCTGTGCTTGCTCTAAGAATTCACTGCTCCTGGTGGACGTTTTTTCCTTTTTCTCTTTCTCTCCCTCCCTCCCTTCCTTCTCTCTCTCTCTCTTTCTTTCAGTTCTTGAATAGGACAGAGAGAAATTGCAAGGGAAGGGTACCCTCAAGCAGATGAGCCATTAGCAACTCCCCAGTAAGTCTTGTTTCTCAAACACAGGTTTGAAACTGTGGGGCAATCCCAGAGCCCTTGGTGCCCACATCCGCCTTATGACTCCAGCCTGAGGCAGTGCTAGGGTCTAGGAAACAGGGATGCCATGTCTGTAAACCTGTGGCCTTGAAGGAGAGACCTCTAGGGCCTGGATGGCCAAGCAGAGCCCTCTATCTGTAGTGCTGACTCAGTGGTCACCCTGCTAACAGCCCCCAGCAGAGCAAAGTGGCATCTTGTCTTCCTGCAGAGATGGTTGAGGAAGGGGCGCAGGACAGGCACCAGCTCTGACTTCAGAAGCTGCAGGAGCACACCTGCCTGTGGAGGTGACCTTTCTCTCCTTTTGGAGAATTAAACCGGGCTTACCATAAGGGTAACCTCCTCTTCTTTGCATGCTACCCCATGCTCTCAAGTGAGGGGCCCAGCCCACGTGATCTGCTGCAGGAGCTGGCAAGCTGCAGTGACCTTTCAGCTGCAAGTCTTCCTGGGGAAATGTGGGAGGAAAGGTCTTGATGATATTAGACTCCACGTCAAAAAAGCTGATAGTTTGCGGAAATATTTGAAGACTCAGGATTTACTTCACCTTGCAACCGCAAGCTCTCAGGAAAAGAGGAATTTGATGAACTCCGATGAGAATGAAACGCAAGCCTCCCCTGGTCTAGTTGGCTCAAGTGAGACAAAGAAAAATAAAAACAGAACAGAAAACCCACAAAAGTAGTGGGTTGAGGGCGGAGATGATGTTTTCAGTAATGTCATTGTAACCAGTGTCTCCCTCTGTCGAGAAACCCCAGCAAGTGTGTTGCTGCCAAGCATTCAAGGTTGAAACCCAGTGTAAATGGTTTTCATCTTTTTGAGGGGAGTGAACACAGTGCACAAGTCCTGAAGATATACTTAGTTATCTTTCTTGTTGAAATATTTCAGAAAACTCAGGCTGGGCACATGTGATTTATTCTTGCTATCAGGAGCTGAGCTGTCATCATTCACTCCTTTTCAAGTTTAGCAACTTTATCTCCTGTACACTGCTTTTTTTTTTTTCTGAAGGTGGAAATATATTCTGTAGTGTTGTGGGTAACAAGGTATAGCCAGCTGCCAGGGCCCTGGAGACCAACTGGAGGAGGGTAATAAAGATCTAGGTGCTTTCTTGTGAACTCCAAGAGATCATCTCCCAAGGAGCCACAGACAAGCCACAACAGAGTCTCGGCACCTGTGCTCAGCAAACACAAAGAAGTTTTCTGAGGATTCCTTATTGGCAGTCTGAGTCCTGGGCCCTGTACAGCTGTGGCTTGCCTGGCTGTAATTTCCCCAACAATGAAGTTCTGTTCTTTTCCTTTCCTTTTTCCTTTTTTTTTTTTTTTTCCCACTTCCCCTTTCTCCCATTCCCCATTTCCCACTCCCTTTCCTTCCCCCCCTTCTTTTCTTTCCTTCTTTCTTTTTTCTTTATCACTTTGTTGGGGAGGGGGCTGTGGTTTCAAAAACTAGTTATGGACACATGGGTAAATTTTTTTTTTTTAAATATTTATTTTATTTATTTATTCCCTTTGTTTCTCTTGCTGTTTTATTGTTGTAGTTATTGTCGTTGTTGGATAGGACAGAGAGAAATGGAGAGAGGAGGGGAGTACAGAGAGGAGGAGAGAAAGACACCTGCAGACCTGCTTCACTGCCTGTGAAGCGACTCCCCTGCAGGTGGGGAGCTGGGGCTCGAACCGGAATCCTTATGCCGGTCCTTGTGCTTTGCGCCGCCTGCGCTTAACCCGCTGCGCTACAGCCCGACTCCCGTAAATTTTCATAACTCACCCTAAGTGTCTGCAAAGCACTCACCTTTGATTTGGGTCATTTCTCACCATCATACACCAGGACCCCAAAACATCTCCTCCCCCTAGCCTCCTTCCTATTCCTGTATGTTTCTTGTTTGCCTTTGTGTTTTTTCTTTTGCTCTTGTCATGAGTATTGTGTCTAACGCACAATATCTACAACAGTTTTTTTTTTTCTTTTTAGTGTTAGTGTGTATGGAGAGGTGTTTCTTTTCTTTCTTTTTTTTTTTTTTGATAATTTTTTGTCTTTATTTATTTATTTGGATAGAGACAGCCAGAAATTGAGAAGGGAAGGTGATGATAGAGAGGGAGAGAGACAGAGATGCCTGCAGTCCTGCTTTACCACTTGTGAAGCTTTCCCCCTGCAGGTGGGGTCAGGAGCTCCACCCCAGGTCCCTGTGCACTGTAATGTGTGCGCTTAACGAGGTGCGCCACCACACCAACCCTACAAGAGTTTTTTTCAAGTTGGCCTTGGTTCACCAACATTGGATTGTGTCATTTTATTTTGCTCTCCCCTTTCCTGTGCCTGTTTTTCCCTGTTGTTGTTGTATTCCTGGTTCTATTCTAATACTGATCATCTCATTAAGTTGGGATTCCTTTGCTTCTTCTGTTCATATGGGACTCCTTTCAGTAATTCTTGCAAGGCAGGGTTGGCAGTGGAAAATTCTTCCAATTTATGAATGTTTACAAAGATCTTTATTTCTCCCTCATATTTGGAGGATAATTTAGCAGGATACAGAATTCATGGCTGGCAGTTTGTATCATTTATTACTTTGAATATGCCACTCCATTTGTTCCTTGTCTCTAGGGTTTATGATGGAAATTTGATGAAAGACTGATGGTTCTGCCTTTGTATGTGACTTTCTTCCTTTCCCTGGAATGAAATATGTTTTCCTTCCTCTGGTTTGAATATTTTTACAATAATGTGTCTGGTCTGTGCCATTTTAGATTCAAGAATTTAGGTATGCATTTACCTTCCTGGATTTCTATATTTGAACATTGCTCAGGTATTGAAAATTTTCTGCTCAAATTTCTTTGCATATGTTCTCTGGTCTTCTTGACCTTTCTTCCTCCTCATGAATCCCAATAACTCTGATATTTACTTTGATGGAGTCTGCTATTTCATAGAGAATTGTTTCATTTTTCCTATCCAAGAGTTTTAAATTCACAGAATATGGTAGTTGTGTCTTCTCGTGTCCAAATTTTCTCCCCACCTTATTGTGTACTTCAGAGTCTCCTTCCTCAACCGGAACCACGTTCAGAGTGTTTTTCAGGCCCAGCACTTCTGCTTGGAGGTTTTTTTTGTTTGTTTTGTTTTCTGTACTTGGCTTTTTTTTTTTTTTTTTTTGGTAAAATTATCACTTGAGCTCAGTGCTGGCACTTTGAATCTACTGTTCCTAGTGGCCATTTTTTCCCTTTTATTGTTTATTTTCCTTTCTATTATACTTGAAAGGTCAGAGAGAAATTGAAAGAGGAGGGGAGATAGAAAGATAGACATTAGTTGAACTACTGCTTGGTCCCCTTAAATTTAGCTTCTTGTAGTGATTTCATAATGGATTTTCTGAACTCTGTCATTTTTTTTTTTTTTCTAAATCTGTGCCTGTCGGTTCATTTGAGGTTTCTATAGTTGCTGTCTGTGTATTTTGCAGTTTCCACATTAAGTTTGGCTTTGGTTGTTGTACCAGCAGGAGGTGCTGTGGCTAGTGTGTTTTATTTCCCTGTTTATATATCTTGGTGGGGGAGGGGAGATTTTATCCTGAGTCAACAGGCCATGCCAGTGTCCTTGATGTCGAGTAAACAGTCTCCTTGCTGCTGTTCCAGCCTCTGTGGGGCAACAGCATTGGAAACTCATGAAGGTACAGTTGTATATTAGTACACGTTATGTGTATGTATGTGTGTGTGAGAGAGAGAAAGAGAGAGAGAAAAAGATTTTTTCTTTTAACTATTTTTTGGTAACTTTTTCTTGGACCCAGAAGTGGTGCCACTTTCCCCATTTGGTGCCAGGTGTCCCTGAGTACCACTTTTTAGTCCCAGGAATCACTCCCTCCCCCTTTTTCTGTCCATGAGCCACACCTGTCAGTACTCACCTGTAGCTTAGTGAATTTCTCTCTTTCTTTCTCTTTTCATCCTTCTTCTTTTTTAACAGTTGTTTCTTTAACTCAGACCTGAATGTGTGTGTTCCAGTTGCCAGTCTCCCAGTTTGGTGTCAGCCATCCCTGAGTATGGACTTTTAGTCCTGAGAATCTCTCCCTTACCCCTTTTCTGTCTACAAGCCACATGTGTCTGTACTCACCTAGACCTGGTGATTTTCTGAAGAAATCCTGCTTATATTTCATTGAGTATTCAGGTGATTTTTATTGCTTTTCCTGGTTGTCCAGGGATAACAAAGCAGTCTGCTTCTACTCCATAGCCACCCTCTGGAAGTCGCAAAGGACTCACTTTTAACCTGGCGGAAAACATATTTCTGATTTTTTTTTGGGAATATACTATGTTTTATTGACTGTAAACAAAAGGAAGGCTGTGCCATTTGTGAGCAGTTAACATTCATTGATGTCATCAGCACACAACATGGGTAGGATAGGACAGAAGCTTGAGAGGACTTGCATGGTCATTTAAGGACAAGTTTGATGGATATTTGGCCCTTTTTGTCCTTTCCTGCATGCTGGCCTGCCTCTTGAGCCTGTTGGAAGATGAATGCTGGTGAACAGAGGGTTAAGGACTGTTGAAGTTTTTACTCCCTTTGCTTAAACCCCTACCTTAGATTTTAAAAACCTAATAAATTTGCTGTTTTTTTTTTTTTTTTTTTTGCCTCCAGGTTTATTGCTGGGGATCACTGCCTGCACCATGAATCCACTGCTTTTAGAGGCCATTTTTTTTCCCCTTTTGCTGCCCTTGTTGTGGTTATTATTGTTATTGTTGATGTCGTTAGTTGTTGGATAGGACAGAGAGAAATGGAGAGAGAAGGGGGAGATAGAGGGGGAAGAGAAAGACAGACACCTGCAGACCTGCTTCACTGCCTGTGAAGCGACTCCCCTGCAGGTGGGGAGCCAGGGGCTCGAACCGGGATCCTTAGTAGGGTCCTTGCACTTTGCTCCATGTGCGCTTAACCCGCTGTGCTACTGCCCAACCCCCAAATTTGCTGATTTTTATAAACTCCACAAGAAGCCTTTTTTATTTTTACAGGATGAATGCAGTTTTATAACAGGCACTAGATTTTTATCTCAGGATAAAAAAATCTCTCTTCTCTGCAAGAGAACACTTTTATGCCAAAAGAAACTTCTATGCCCAAATTGCAGAACAGTGGCCATTGGAGATTTGAAGAAAGGTTAGTGGTGAAGTCCAGACTCATGTTTCTTGATGCTGTGATACAAACATAGGCAGAAAGAAAGCCAAAGCCTACTGCAGAAGTACTTCCTAAGCGATTTGAGGATGATATAAAGTGTGCTGCAGAAATTCCAGCCTCCTGCAGTGAGAGTAATTAACTAAACACTTTGAACCTGTAAGTCTTACATCTTTTAAACCATTGTAAATTATAGGGAAAAAAGATGGTCCTTGAGAAATTAATTAAAGTTTTGGACAATAACGCAATCAGGGATATCTCTGTTTGCAGTCTTTTCTCTGCTTACAGACATCTCTCTCTGTCAAGTACATCAAACAGCTAATTAGCCCCATTTTAAGAGTCTCAGTGTTCACATCACTTATAAGGATCTTGGGATGCCTTCTCAGTGACTTCACACCTTCTGTGCAGTAGATTTCTGGAAGCTTCCCAGACTCTGAAAGAATATATTCACTTCACAGTAGAGGAATGTTTCAAATCCACAGACTTTGTAGCCCATCAAGCAATATCCTCTGCTTTCTCACTCATGCTCAGTATTTAATAAATACTCTTGTAAAGTTGGATAAACCTATTTCACCTGGTATTTGCTTATTTTCATGAAAGACCCTTGGGTTTACCAGAGACATCTGAAAAGTATCAGAATGACTGTTTTTTATTAAGACGTGGAACCAAGAGAAAAAAATTACAAGAGACTCAAGTGTTGCTTTCACTTAGCATAGAGACGAGACTCACCATGACCAAAGTTCAGTGTTTCAAACACCCATTTTAGAACAAGAGGTCACATGATCACCAGCTATCACATGTTAGCACATGTTAAAAGTTATAACCCTAACTCAAGACAGAATTTCTGACTCACAGCTCCTATTAATCTGAACTATCACATGTCATCTCAAGTTGACTATAAAAATAACTCAAGACGCCAGCATGCTTCAGTTAACAGCTGAACTATTGTGATATTTTCACACAGGTGATGGCAAGTGTCAGAGCCACAGACAGATGTATGTCTGGGAGTGGTAACTGTGTCCTTGTAGGCTGGGTGTTGAGGGTCGAGTAGAGAAAGCATTCCCTCTTCATAAACCAGAGGAAGGGTGTGGGTACAGGTGGTTGAGAGGTGAATGGAGATGGATTATTACACTTCTATCTCACCTGATCATCTAAATCTATTTATGAGTGTGGCCTGGGGCAAAAGAGGTGGCTGAAGGGGGCAAGAACACCCAAGAGTATGTGAGATAATGGCTCTTCAGTGTCTTGAGTAACACAAGGTGACTAGAGATGCCAGAGTACATTATCTGTGAAGTAAAAGTAATGATGTTAAACATGATGGTGCAAATATACTCAACTCACTGACGGCACCACCAACTCTGAGGTAGATGTCACTTTTGAATTTTTTCACCAGTGGAGTAAGGCTGACACTGAACTGCAGAGATGCCATGTTGCTTGATCAAGGTTCTCCTATACTCACCACAATTAGGACCTGACCTCAGGCACCAGGATTCCAGAATGAAGTTCCCTCAAAGCCCCTAGAATGAATGGAAAGAAGAAATGAGGGAGATGGAACAAGGGAGCTACCTGTAGACTGTATTTTTTTTTTTTTTATGAGAGTGACTACCTTTGACATGCATTTACTGAATGAGATAACAATTCAGCAAATTTTCTAGAGTACCAACTGCCTGCTTGACCTCTATGCTGTTATACCCAATGCTGGTGCTCTGTGACACACACTGTCACTCTAATGACTTTAGGTACAATTTCAGACTTTTAATTCTTGCATGTTTCCAGGTTGTTTGCAAATTCATGATTTACAACAGTGGGCACACACAGCCTTCCGGAGCCTTCTTTAATAATCTGTGCACTACTTTTTCTACTGATCTCATCACGTCTGTTGTGACTTACTCCAAAGCAGGCACTACTCTCAAGGCACGCACAACAGTTATAAGCACTGCATATGTAACATTACAAGTGAAGTCGTACAAAATGGCCCTGATTGAAGCCATTTTTATATATGTTACAGAATCTAAAAATTAAAAAAAATCACAAAGCCATGTTATTTAACCAGTGAGAAATTTTAAGAGCTTTTTTTTGTCATAGGATTTAGTAGCTATTAGATTTTCCCTTTTTGAAAAAGATAAAATGCCTTTGGGTAAATCTAAGAAAAGAGCCCAAGTACTTCTACAATGAAAACTATAAACAATGTTGAAAGAAATAGAGGCACACATAAATGAAGGATATTGCCTATTCATGGATTGGAGGAATAACACATTTTAAATGGCCATTCTATCTAATGCAATTTATAAATTGAGTACAATCCCCATCAAAGTTCCAAAGCCATTCAAAGAAATTAAACAATCTTATAATTTATGTAGCATCTCGGGAAGACTATGAATAGTCAAAACAATACTGAGAGGAGGAAAAAAAAAAAAGCAGAGGCACCAAGCTCCATGACTTCCAAGTACACTATAAAGCAATAATATTTAAAACTGTTTGGTTTTGGAACAAAAGCAAGCATTCAGATCAGTGGAACAGAACAGAGTCCAGAAATAAATCTCTATATAAATATAAATGTGATGTTATATACAACACAGTTGCCAAAACCATTCAATAAGGAAAAGAAAGCCTCTTCAATAAATCATGATGGGGAAACTAATCAGCTACATTTACAGAAGTAAAATTAGTCTCTCACTTAGCATCAGCCTCCAAATTAGCTCCAATGTGATTAAAGATTTGAATATTAGACCCAAGCTATGAAATATATAAAAGAAAACCTGGGTATCAAACTTCAGGACCTTGCTATTAAAGCTGTATTTGGAGACTGAATCCTATGGGCAATAGGAACAAATAGACTGGAGGTGGCACACGAGGTTGAGTGTACATACATGTTAGAGTGCACAAGGACCTGGGTTCAAGCACCCCCCACCCCCACCTGCAGGGGGAAAGCATCACAAAGTGGTGAAGCAGGGTTTCAGGTGTCTTATTTGTCTCTCTCCCCGTCTATCTTTCGCTTCCTGTCAATTTCTGGCTTTCTCTACCCAATAAATAAATAATATAATTAAAAAATTAAAATGAACAGATAGGACTTCATCTGAATATTAAAAAGCTATTCCCTTTACATTGAAAGAAATAATTTACAAGGATAAAAGGAAACCAGCTGACTGGGAGAAGGTATCTGCACTTAAATATCTCTAAGAAGGGATTGATATCAAAACCTTGCAAATCAATTATACATCTCAACAACAGAGAAACAAATAAAAATAACCTGGTAAGATAAAAAAAAGAGCTCAAATGAAAGTTTTAAAGTCATGGGCCCTTAGAACATGCCTAGAGTAGACTTCCTAGTTTCTCTGCACTCTAGATTTTTACTCAGCTGCTCTATTTCTACTTTTTGCTTCCTGTATATTAAAAATTGTGTCCTGCTTTATAGCTTACTGCCTTTCAGCCTTCAAGTTGCAGATGCTACTATGATTTTATTCTGACTTACCTGGGCAGACAACCTCACCAGTGTGTGCTGGAACCTCCCCTCCCCAGAGCGCTGCTCCATTAGGGAAAGATAGAAACAGGCTGGGGGTGTGGATTCACCTGCCAACACCCATGTCCAGCAGAGAAGCAATTACAGAAGCCAGAACTCCCACCTTCTCCCCATAACAAATTTTTGATCTATACTCCTAGAGGGGGAGAAGTGATAGGAGAAGATGACCAGAGGGCTCTGAACTCAAGTTCCATCAAGAGAGATTCTACCCAGAGAGAGAGAGGATTAAAAAAAAAAAAGAAGAAGGAATTCAAAAGTAGTAATAGGTATAGGTGTGATTTAGAAAAGAGAAGTGGGTGGGGGAAATAGCATAGTAGTTATGCAAAGAGACTCTCATGCTTGAGGCTCTTTTGCTTTTCTACCTTTTTTTCCTGACTGCCTTCTTTCCTGCTTTCTTTCTTATTTCCTCCTGTCCTTTCTCTCCTGAAGCCACCTCTAGGGACTAGTGTTCAGGAACTAGACCATACCCAGTGTCCCATTTCCAAAATCAGTCTCATGTCACTTTTGGTTTCAACAGATCTCACCTTTTGCATTTCCATAGGTGAACTTGTAACTTGTCAAATAAAATCGCTCTTACTCGGGACTGAACATTAAACAGGAAGTGAGTCGTGAGATGCAGCCTCAAAGGAAATGAATGATTATGTTAGATTTGAACGTGGGAGTCGGCTCAGGAACTGTGTTTCAGAGGCCAGAATGATGGAAAAGGTGGAAGAAGGGCCAGGCGACAGTGCACCCAATTGAGCACACATGTTACCATGAGCAAAGATCTGTGTTCAAACCCCTGGCCCCACCTGCACTGGGTAGCTTCAAGAGTAGTGAAGCAGTGCTGCAGGTGTCTCTCTCTCCCTCTCAATCTTCCCGTTCCCTCTCAAATTCTGTCTGTCTTATCAGATGAAATGAACACAGATATAGGAAGGGGGAGGGAAGATACCTGCAGCACTGCTTCATTGCATCCCCCCTACAGGTGGGAAGTGGGGTTCTGAACCCAGGTCCTTGTAGATGGTAATGTGTTTGTGTTCAACTGGTTGGCCTTCCTCTAGGGAATGTCTCCATCAGGGTCAGGGAGAGAACAGTGTTCCAGGATGGTGAGAGAGGGGGCAGTGGCAGTGAGGAGGGCCCTCTCCAGGGTGGCAGCATCTCCTCAGGGACTGCTGGGGGCAAATAGGTTACAAGGAGATAGTGACCCAGGAGTCAGTCAGGAGATAGAGGAAAACTGGAACCTCCCCAACCCCCATGTTCTAGGTTGTCAGGTTGTGGAAGAAAAAGCCTTGCTCTGTTCATGTCCCTACCGTCCACCAGTCTCCTTCCTTCAAAGCTGATGAAGAGGCCAGCCTGCACTTTACTTAATGTTGTTGTTCCCCAGGAAGCATTTTATTTTTTAAAAAAATTTAAAAAAACCACTTTATTTTTTTAAATAAAAAAACATTTTATTTTTTTTAAAAAATACACAATATTTATTTTAAACTTTATTTGATAGACCAGAACAGAGGGAAATTGTGAGGGGGGAGAGAGACAGAGAGACAGAGAGAGACGGACCTGCAGCACTGCTTCATCATTTGTGAAACTTACCCCCTGCAGGTGGGGACAGGGCTTGAACTTGACTCCTTGTGCACTGTAAAATACACACTTAACCAGACGCGCCACAGCCTAAACCCTCCCTCCCATTGATTTTGGATAGAGACAGAGAGAAATCAAGAGGTGGAACGACGGAGATAGGAAGGGAGAAAAAAAAAAGAGAGGCACCTGCAGAAGCTTTCCCCCGCAGTTGGGGACCAGAGGCTTGAACCCAGGACCTTGCTCAAGATAACATGCAGTGCTCCACTGAGTGCATCCCACCCCCACCCCCCAGCTCACAGAAAAACATTTTCAATCTCTCTTAAATTCAAGGGAGCCCTAGCAGATTAAACCATTTCTCAGGGATCCAGCTCTCCTTCCATGTAAGGAGATGAAGGTAAGCTCATTTTGTGAGCCGTGGACAGGAACTCCCCAGCCCAGCAGATGGCTGCTTCTTTATTCTGACAGCCATAGACCCCCTCCCAGCCTCACCTGCAGGCTCTACCCTGGGCCATCACACACACATGGTTAGCGTTCTATTTGAAGGAATGACATTGGCCACCCCCACCCCCACCCCCACCCCCACCATGACCTTTATTAAATTTGTGTAACTTTTTTTTTTTTAATTTTATTGCCTTTTTAGACCATTTTTGGAATATGTCAGTAAGCCCCATAGCCAGTGAAAGGGAGAGTCCTATCTTGTTCTTCTTTGCCCTGGCATGATGAAATGCTCTATTTATATTACAATGAAGGTGTTCCTAGGGGAGACATCCAGCAGAATGAAACTCCAAATGGGGCTTTGGAGATAGAATATGTGAAGTGACAGTGACAGCAGAGCGGTCGTGCTCCTCAGCCACAAGGGCCCTGAGGACTGCAGGAGGACTTATAGCCCGGGCCAGGCGGGCTTGAACTTGGCAGCGCTCATAGGTTAACTATGTACTCAGGGCGCAGAGCTAGTCACATCATGTCTCGTCCCGTACATCTTGACGGGGTGTGACACCGTGTTATGCTGCTGGCTAAGGGTCAAGGGATGCCTTTCCCTTTGTTAGCCAGAGGAGGCCTTTCCTCCATCACATATCTTCCTGTAATTGGACTCATGGCAATGTTGTCACTGCCACAATCTGTGTACTCTGGGGGTGTGGTGGGGGGGGGTTGGTCTTCTGCCAGGAAAATCCCCACTTGCACCCAGATCTGAGAAGGTAACGAAGAATGGAAGGACTCACGTTTTCTTCTTTTATCTTGGAAGCTCAATGTTCATGGTACTGGGGTGGATGGGTAGATGGGGAGAGGAAGTTTGAGGGTCCTTGGGATGGTGAAGCCATGCCAGCTCCGGGCCTGCAGTCTGAGTTGTTCATGAGAGCCATGGAGAAAGGTTGAGGGTTTCCCTTTGCTGAATTACTCTGCAGGTTCCCAGTTTGTGCAAATCATTTCACCTTCTGTGGCTATGAGCTCAGTGCCTGCTAAAACTCTCTCATAGCTTCAGCAACCTGCGACATTCCCTTCTAGAAGTGAGACCTACTACTCCTAATAGGATTCATATCGAGCCCAAATGTAAAACCATCATTAAGTAGAAGAGCTCCAAATTAATAAACACCTGGGTGCATTACTGAACGATCCAGGGCCAGTTGCCAGGTGGAGGTGCCCCAAGTTAAGTGCACATAACACCGTGAGCAAAGAACTGGGTTGGAGCCCCCCCCTGCTCCCCACCTGCAGGGCGAATGCTTCAAGAGCAGTGAAGCAGGTCTGCAGGTGTATGTCTTTCTCCCTCTCTATTTTACTCCCCTCTCCTCTCAATTTCTATCTGTCCTGTCAAATAAAAATGGCCTCCAGAATTGGTGGATTTGTAGTGCCGACACCAGGCCACAACATTAACCCTGGTGGCAATAAAAATAGATAGATAGATGATTGATAGATAATTTGAAGAAGAAAAGAGCTATACTTAGGTTAAGCACTATTATATAAACTAATGCATGTGTCTGAGCTGGTATTTCCTACCCAGGATTATGTCTAGCTTTGACATTCTGAGAACTCTCACCATCAGTTCATCTCTGAGTGCAAAAGCCCTGCCCTGTAACTTAAATGCAAGGCCTTCTCCTGCCCTTTTTTTTTTTTTTTTTTCTTTTTGGTCACAATTCACATCAACAGCTAGTGAATACAGGTAGCCTCTCATTTAACCCAGTGTATAGGTGATCTATCTGCATTCTGAGTCCTTACCAGTGAACATAACCACAGCACCTGGTCTCCTATCTCTACCCAAAGATCTGCAGACAGAAAAGATGCCTAGAAAGGATTGCTGGGAGGATAAAGTCCATCAGTCATTCCCCAGGACAGTTGCATACCTGGTGGGCCCAGCAGTGTCCCCTGAAGAATTACTTTTGCTGCAATGTCTCTGAGCAGTGCCAGCGACAACACCAGGAGACTTGTCACTGCAGCCCCTCTAAAAGTGCAGTTGAGGACATAAGGCCGTTTATTACACGGTACTGGTTTTATGAGGACCACAGGGAGACATTTCTGTCGGATATTACTAACAGCAGTAATTTTGCTGCTTCTAACAACTGTTTTGACTTCATCTCATATACCTTGTAAATTATGTGGCTGATCAGGAGTCTATTTTCCCACTGACTGGGAGAAAGCTTAGGGCCAGATTTGTGGCTCACCAGTAGCAAGTCTTTATTATTAATTTATTTATTTTAGAAGTATAGTCTCTGGCCCCATTTTTATAACCCTACCATAATTTTCTTTTTCCTTCCCATCTTCTTTTATTTCTACTCTTTCAATTGTACTTATTCCTGTATTTCCACCTTTCCCTTTTATTATGCAAAAATATGTCTACAACCAGGTATGATAATCTGACATATAGGATATACTATGCATCTGTATTTTCCTCTGTTACTAAAAAAAAAAATGAACTAGTTTGGCAAGATGCATTCAAGTACATTTAAAATATAATCTAGTGCGGGGGTCAGGCGGTAGCGCAGCGGGTTAAGCACACATGGTGCAAAGCACAAGGACCAGCGTAGGATCCCAGTTTGAGCCCCCGGCTCCCCACCTTCAGGGGAGTCGCTTCCCAGGCGGTGAAGCATGTCTGCAGGTGTCTGTCTTTCTCTCCCCCTCTCTGTCTTCCCCTCCTCTCTCCATTTCTCTCTGTCCTATCCAACAACGAACGACATCAACAATAACAATAATAACCACAACAAGACTACAACAACAAGGGCAACAAAAGGGGGAAAAATGGCCTCCAGGAGCAGTGGATTCATGGTGAAGGCACTGAGCCCCAGCAATAACCTTGGAGACAAAAAAATATATATAGTCTTGTGCAATGCATCTACTTGGTGGCAAAGGTGACAGCAGAGTGAATCCTTCAGTTGGGTTTTCTTTGGACTCAGAGCTATGCTAGTTTCCCTTCTCCAGGGAACTCTGTCACATGCAGCTTGTCACTGTCCACTTTCTCAATCATTCCTCTAGCAGTTCTCAACTGCCTCAGAGCTCTGAAAGTCACCTCCACTGTTTTCTGCTGGTCTGACTCATTAGTTCCTCCATACTGCTACCCAACTCAAGAAGATCCTTTGTTACAGAGGTCTCCCAGCCTTCTTTTGAAAAAGTTCCAACTTTTTCATTAAGTGTCCAGTGATTAGCATTTTCTATTTGACTGATACACATTTCTTTTTGATCATTTTATTGGGGGTCCCAGTACAGTTTTTAACGCATGGATCAACTTTCTCATCTCATCATGAAAGATGTCTGCAAAACAGTCTCACCTCAATTTCGGTCCTTTTCCACCATCATATAGCAAGACCCCCAAGATACCCCTACTCCCCAGCCTCCTCCCTCCCCTCCTTTCCTAGGGTACTTTGCTCTGGTGTGAGACACCAAACCCAGCTCAAGTTTTTTGTTTTTTTTTTTTTTTTTTTTTTCCTGCAGGGTTATTGCTGGGGCTCATGTCTGCACCATGAATCCACTGCTCCTGGAGGCTATTTTTCCCCTTTGGTTGTCCTTGTTGTTTAATGCTATTGTAATTATTGTTGTTATTGATATTGTCATTGTTGGATAGGACAGAGAGAAATGGAGAGAGGAGGGGAAGACAGAGAGGAGGAGAGAAAGATAGACACCTGCAGACCTGCTTCACTGCCTGTGAAGCGACTCCCCTGCAGGTGGGGAGCCGGGGTTCGAACCGGGATCCTTATGCCGGTCCTTGTGCTTTGCGCCACCTGCGCTTAACCCGCTGTGCTACAGCCCGACTCCCAGGAGAAGATAATTTCTACAGACAACTTCAAGGTCATGGTTACATGAATTAATAGAAGTAGAGTATTTCAAAGTTACTGTTACTTGCAAAAGTTCGTCAAAAGTAAAATATAAATATGAGGACTTCTGACTTAACCCACAGTAAAATGATGTCAGGAGCAAGAATTCACTTTTGTGATTAATGCTAAGGGTGTCTGACATATCCAGTTCAGAACATCTCAGGTTCACTATATGTTCTCCAAAATTCTTCAAGTGCACTGAATAATCTCCTTTAGCTTCTCTCTCTCCCTTTCTCTCTCTTTGTAGTTATTCAGCCAAATCAAGTCAATCATCACTTTTCAACATTCTGTGTAAAGAAATCTTAATGGGACAGCAAGGAATGAACTTCATACTTACTTGTTGTATTCTTTATCTTCCAAATTATCTCAAGTAGCAATTTCCCCTGTGTTCTGCTCTACATGAACAAGCTACCCAGCCTCCAATATGTTTTTTTCCTATTAACCCATCTCTACAGATTTCTTTTCACCCTTTCAGCTGCTACCTTCTGCATTTTTTTTAGATATGAAAGTCATTTTCAGTAGTAACCTAAAAAAGACCTATTAGAAATAATAATAATAATAAGATAGCCATGAAGCCCACAATAAAGTTAAAATAAGCAAATTCAAAAAATAAATATTTATTTTAAAATATTTATGTATGTATGTATGTATGTATTTATTTATTTTGGATAGAGACAGATAGGTTGAGAGAGTGGGGGAGACAGAGACAGAGAGAGACCCGCAGAACTGTTTCACCGCTTGTGAAACTTCCCCCGTGCAGTTAAGAACTGGAAGCATAAACACAGGCCCTTGCACTGTAATGTGTGTGCCCAACCAAGTGCACTACCACCTGGCCTCTTCCCATAGTTCTTTTCAAATACTGATAAGCAGATTCTACATAAAGGGACAAAACACTATTCTACCTGAAAAAAGGTCATGTGAAAGAAACATCAATACCCAAAGAAATCAAATAAGAGATCTGCCATGACCAAAAAACAAATTTAATACAAAACAAATCTTGTTTGGCTCCTAAAACCCTTACTTGTGGATCATTTATTTTTACTGAATCTCTTTGCCACATTAATTCAATTAAAGCTATTGTCCTTGATTCATAGAATATCTTGTTCTTCCATAAAAATCAAGAACAAATTAATTGAGAGGAAAACTGAAGTAAAAGTACTCAGGTCAAACTAATCGTTTCCACCACAGTATAAATAGAAAAGGACTACACACACATATCTAAGTAGTGACACTTCTGAATGAGGAAAAATTCATTTTATTAGAGCTGAAAATATATGATTGAAAGAGAGAACATGACTTATCCTGACCTAGATTAAGCCCAATACAAACTGTCCATCCAACTGTTACTGAATTACAAGTTAAAATATCCTGAGAAACTTTCCTTTAAGTACATATCTCAAAAATTTTAAGATTTTATGTATATTAAAAAAAGCTTAGAAAAAGATCTTTTCTCATAATCACCCCGAGGCTCAAGTATAAATTTGATATTTAAAGACAAATGATAGTGTTATAAAAGGACATGTTGAAAAATTATATTTTTAGTTCTAAGACAAATATGTACATATATATAATATGATATGATTTTAATATATATATTTTAATATATAATATAATGCTGCTTTTCTTAAGTATTAATATACTGTGCTATTTATTTAAAAATATTCTATATTAGTTTTGCAAAACTTCTTGTTTAGAAATTCACCTTATAATTTATGGCCATGTTACTTGCTTTCTACCATTTATTTTCATACCTAGAAACACACACACACACACACACACACACACACACGCTCTCACACAATTAAGCCTACAGCATGTGTACAAGGCTCTGGAGGCGCCCGAGACCACTTTCCATCTGGAATTGTGGAGATTTTCCTTTTACCCCCACCCAGCTCTCAGATACCAGCAAGGTGTCCAAAGTCAACTCAGCTTAGCTCTGACCCCACTCCAAACCTCATACCAGACTTTCTGGGGAGAGGGCTCCCACTCTATGTGCCCAGATGACTCAGTTCACAGGCCAGCTGCAAAGCCCAGGCTGTGACAGGAACTTCTTGCCAAGCAGCTAGAAGTCAGAGTCTCCTAGCCTCACCCCCTTCTTCTCAACCACTTTGCTACAACAACACGCAGAGCACTATTATTCACTCATGAGATCATTGGTCAACTACCTAGTATATGATTCTGGACTATAAAGATGGAAGAGATACTCAGAGGATAGAAGGGGGGCTTCCATTCCTTTGAGTGCACCTTCCCTTCACCTCCTCACCCCCCATCCCAAGTCCTGAAATCTTCTATGTCCACCTGGAAACTCTCTAGGCTCTTGAGCTGTTCTGGAGACTTCATTTCATGGGCACTATGGTTTACTCATTGGCTGTGGCAACCAGACTTAACCTTCAGTTCCTCTCTTTGCCAGGGGAGGGAGGGCAAGGTATGGGATTGGAAGTTCCAGCCCACCAGTGCTGGTTGGTGATTGGGGGTAATCAGTCCCCTGTCCCCTCAAGGTCACTCATTAACATGACAAGAGACATCTTTATTTGTAGTTTGGCTATTGGAGTTACCTTACCAGAATGCTTACCCACCTCTCACACACTTGGGTTTCACTAACTACAGTGCGCAGGACAATAAGTAATATGTCCAGCACCCCAAACCTGAAGTTACCTCCTCTCTCCCCAGGGCTAAGCCTCACCAGGACCTTGAGTGTTGCTCATTAGTTCTGCCCCTCTGTGCATTTTATGTGAAAGTCATAGAAGGTAAACTCTTTCCGGTCAGGCTCCTTTACAATCTTCCTGCCTGAGGCTGTTAGCTCTTTCTCATTGCCTGGAGCATTCTCCCTCCTCCTCACAAGTTTGTCTGTTTGACTATGGATGGTTTCCTGGGAGAGTTCTATTTGGGGGCTTTTATCATTAGTGTTGGGAAAAACTCTATGCATTTTCATAAATGGATATCTGCACTAGTACTAGGTTTCTAGCTAGAAAAAAAAGATAAAACCCTACCATTCCCAACAGCATGGCAAATGCTAGAAGAAGAAGAATTCCCAACAGCAGACATGAACCAGGGAGTATGGTGTTCAGTGAAACAAGCCTGTCCAGAGAAAGACACACACCACAGTGGGGTCGAGATTGTGCTGCAGTAGTATGCCAGACTTGCAGGCTGAGGTAGCTCGGTTCGAGCCTAGCCCCTGCTACATTGAAGGAAGCTTTATTGCTGTGATATCTTTCACATGCTCTTGCTCTCTCTTCCTCTCTGTCTCTATTGAAAAAAAAAATTGAAACAAATAACATATAATTTCACTGATAAGAGGAACACAGAAAAAAAGAAATTTGAGCCCAGCAGATAACAATCAGCTTTTGGACTATGAGACCAGTTAGTGGTTACCCCCAAAGGAACCAGGATGGCAAGGGAGGAAGGGGTTGGGGGAGGGTGTATTGTGGGTGTGTGTGTGGGGGGCAACACACATACTTTAGTTTGCAGTGATGTGTTATGTGGACTCAAGAGGGGATAGGGCAAAAGGCACAGAGGTCCTCCTTCAGCAATGATGGTAGACCTATAGACTGACCATCTGTAGAAGGGCAGAGAGGAAGAATTCCCTCCTGGGGTTTGATGTGGCTTCAGTAGAAAATAATTTTAAGAACACACGTGACAGGTGTATAGCTTCTGAATCTGTCCTTTGTTACAGTTGTGCAAAAGTAAAGTTAGAATAAAAGCTCTGAGGCCAGGTTCCCTGAGGGTCTCTGGACCTGGTCCAAAATGGCAAAAGACAAAGGCCAGAGGACCCAGACCTCTGCAAGACCCTCTCTTTATACCCTTCTTTGTATTTATTTATTTATTTAAATGTGCCTTTTCAAAAAATTGATGAGCTTAATGCTTTTACAGCACAGTCGTCGGTATATGAGTACAATTTAATTAAATACCAGGACCCCACAGTTCTCTTTCACCTCTACCTCTCCCCTCCCCAGAGTCCTTTGCTTTGATCCAATACCCTGTGTCCAGTCCTCATTTCATTTTGTGTTCTGCATCCTTGTACCTATTTATTATGTTCCACTTATAAGTGAGATCATTTGATATTTGTTCTCTTTTTGGCTTATTTTACTTAGTATGCTGTCTTTTAGTTCCATCCAAGATGACTTCATCTTTAATAGCTGAGTAGTATTCCATCATGTATATATCCCAGGGTTTTTTAGCCACTCATCTGATGTTGGACACTTGGGTTGCTTCCAGGTTTTGGCTATTACAATTTGTGCTGCTATGAACATAGGTATACATATATATCTTCTGGTAGGTGCTTTTTTTTCACTGGGTAAATGCCCAGGAGAGAAATTGCTGGGTCATAGCATAAGTCTCTTTGTAGTCTTCAGAGAACTCTCCAGACTGTTTTCTACAAAAGTTGGCCCAAGGTACACTCCCACTAGCAAGGCAGGGGTGTCCTTTTTTCCCCAACAGCCTCTCCAACATTTGTTGTTACTGTCCTTTCTAAAGTATGACATTCTCACAGTTGCAAAATGGTATCTCATTGCTGTCTTTGTGTCTCTTATGATCGGTTGAGCAACTTTTCATGTGTTTGTTGGCCTTCTGAATCTCTTCTTCAGTGAAGTTTCTGTCCATGTGTTTCCCCCATTTTCTAATGGTTGATGTTTTATTTTTTGTTTGTTTGTTTCAGTGTTAAGTTTACTGAGCTTTCTGTGTATTTTGGCTATTAGTGCTTTATCTGATGTGTGTTGTATAAAGATCTTCGCCCACAGTGTAGGGTGTCTTTCTGTTAGGATGGTGGCATTCTTTGCTGTGCAGAAGCTTTTAAATTTGATGTACTCCCACTGATTTATTTTTTATTTTGTTTTCTTTGCTATTGGAGTTGAGTCTTTGAAAACCTTTTTGAAGTATGGATCATGAAATGTTCTGCCAAAGTTTTCTCCTATGTATTTGATAGTTTCTGGTCCAATGTCTTTAATCCTTTTAGAGTTGACTTTTGGGCAAGGTGGTATGTGGTGGTCTAATTTACATGTTTTAATCCAGTTTTCCCAATACCATCTTGTGAAAAGACTCTCCTTCCTACATTTAATGGTTTGAGCCCCCTTGTCAAAAATCATCTGTCGAAAGGTGTGGGGCCTTATTTGTGGGTTTTCAGTTCTAGTTCATTGATCTGTGTCTATACTGATTCCAGGGCTTACTGTAACTCTTTGAAGTCAGCAAGTATAATGCCTCCAATCTTATTCTTTTTCTCAACATAGCTCTGGCAGTCCTAGAAGCTTTTTGGTTCCAGGTAAATTTTTGTAACTTTTTTTTCTATTCCTTTACAGAAGTTTGGTGGTATCTTGAGGAGGGTGGCATTAAGTATGCATATGGCTCTGTGTAGAATGGTCATTTTATTTATTTATTTATTTATTTATTTATTTATTTATTATTGGCTAAAGACAGAGAAATTGAGAGGGAAGAGGAGACAGAGAGGGAGAGAGACCTCTGAAGGATTGCTTCACCATTTGTGAAGTTTTCCCCCTGCAGGTGGGGATCAGGGGCTTGAACCTGGGTCCTTGTGCACTATAATGTGTGTACTTAACTAGGTGTGCCACCACCTGGCCCCAGGATGGTCATTTTGATGACATTAATTCTTTTGATCCAGTAGCATGGGATATATTTCCATTTATTTTTACATTTTTTAAAATTTATAAAATAAAAAATATCAACAAGAACATAGGATAAGAGGGGTAAAATTCCACACAGTTCCCACCACCAGAACTCTATATCCTATCTCCTCCCTTGAAAACTTTCTATTCTTTATCTCTCTGGGAGCATGGACCCAGGATCATTATGGGGTGCAGAAGGTGGAAAGTCTGGTTTTTCTAGTTGCTTCTCTGTTAATTATGGGCATTGACAGGTTGATCCTTGCTAGCCTGTGTCTGTCTTTCCCTAATGGGGCAGGGCTCTGGAGAAATGGGGTTCTAGGACACATTGCTGAGGTATTCTGACTGGGGAAGTCAGGTTGGCATTGTGGCAGCATCTGCAACTTGGTATCTGAAAAGACATTAAGATATAAAGCAGAATAAATTGTTTAATAATTAGTAACCTATAGGCAAGAATATAGCAGATGAGACTTGAGGTCTCTATTTTGGGAAAAGTTAGTAGGTCTATTTCAGATATATTCCAAAGGGCCCATGACTCTACTAGTTTTTGACTGAGCCTGACAACTAACATGCAGGTAGACCTAAGATACTGTCTGGGGAGATGGTGTCAGAGTTGGAACTAGGACTAGAAAGCTGTATCTGGACAGAGAGTAGCTCCCAAATATTGGAAAAGTATATAAACACCATTAACTATAAACCTCATCGATTTGATCTGAAGCTCTTATTCAGCACAGGAGCCTGTGTAATCTCAGCATCCCTGTAGGTCTGAGCTCACATTCTGTGGTCATAGCTAGGAACAGTCTAGGCTGTTCCCACTGATGGGCCCATTTTCCTTGAGTGGTAGAGGATTTTGGCCCAACCTCCCTTCCGAGAATCAAACAGTCCCTACCATTATTGACCCACATTGAGGGCAACATCCTGTAGCGGCTCACAAAGGGGTCCATTATGTTGTTCCTGATGGAGAAGTCCAGTGACAGTGGAGAGAGGGGTCCGTTAGAGGTCTAGGCCCATCCTGTCTGTGTGGGATAACCAGGATTCCCTGACTTTCATATTTGTAAAACTTTCCCTCTGTAGGTCCCTGGGAGATGAGGTGGTCTGGTAGTAAGAGAAAGAGCCATCATTAAGGTATGCTGGTCTCTTGCCCTTATCCAGCTTTTGTAGTCCTTATTTTGTCTGAGAAGGTTAGCCTTGAAGTGATTGAGGGAAGTGAAATAGGAAGTGCTCATGGATTGAAATAATTAATGTCATCAAAGTGTGTATTCTACCCAGAACTATATACAAATTTAATGTGATACCCATCAAAGTCTCATCATGTTTCTTAAGAGAATAGAACAAAAGTTAAAATCTTTTACCAGTAAAAGTAACCAGAAAACACCCAGAATTGCCAAAACAATCTTGAGGAAAAGAAATAGAAATGGAGGCATCACACTCCCAGATCTCAAAGTATATTATAATCAATGCAACCTGACAGTGGAACAAAAATAGATACACAGACCAGTAGAACAGAATTGAAAGCCCAGAAATAAACCTCTATACATGTGGAGACCTAATTTTTGATAATGGGCTTAAACTATTAAATGGAGGAAGGAGCCTCACCAATATATGATGCTGAGAAAACTGGGTTGAAACATGCAGAAGAATGAAATTGAACCACATTATCTCACCAGAAACAAATGTCAATACCAAATGGATTAAGGACCTGGATGTTAGACCAGAAACTATCAAGTATTTAAAGGAAATTTAAATTTATTTAAACGAAAATAAAATTGGTGGAACACTTTCCCTTCTAAACCTCAAGGGCATCAAGGAAGACTAAAACAAAAACAAATCAATGGGACTACATCAAATTGAAAAGCATCGGCACAGCAAAAGAAACCATCACCCAAACGAAGAGACCCCTCACAGAATGGGTGAAGATCTTTACAAGCCATACATCAGACAAGAGGCTAATAACCAAAATATATCAAGAGCTCACCAAAACCTAGCAAAACAAAGCAATGGCTGCAGCTAATCTCCTGAGGGTTCCACGCACCCCCAGGACCCACTATAAAACTTAGAAAGCCAGGAAGCGGGGGGACCCAGAGCTCTTTGTCAGAAGTCTGCATGCATTTTCCTCTCTTTTCTGTCCCTGCTTGTTGAAGCTCCTGTCTCCCTGAAACATGACCAATGCTCTTGTGATGCTTTCATGTAAATGTGTCAAGAGACAAAAGCAGGCCCCAGGGGGTCCTGGGTTTGCACACACAGACCTGGGATCACACTTGGACTTTATTGTTTTCACTGGGTTTGACTCACTTGGTAAAGGGTTCTTTTTTTTTTTTTTTTTTCATTATAGGAAGGGAGAAGAGTTTGCTCCAAGTTTGATCTCCAATGAAAAGTGGTTCCATAGGGTGTGACATAAGAAGGGTATAAAAGCCTTGAGAGGGTTCTCCAGACTGCTCTCCACATGGGTTGGACCAATTTCCATTCCCATCAGCAGTACAGGAGGGTTCCTTTGTCCCCATAACCTCTCCAGCATTTGCTGCTGTTGTTGCTTTTCACCACTGAATATGATGCTAGCTGTGGGATCTGTAAAAGAGCCTTTATTGGGAGTCGGGCGGTGGCGCAGTGGGTTAAGCGCACGTGGCGCAAAGCACAGGGACCAGCGTAAGGATCCCGGTTCGAGCCCCCGGCTCCCCACCTGCAGGGGAGTCGCTTCATGGGTGGTGAAGCAGGTCTGCAGGTGTCTATCTTTCTCTCCCCTCTCTCTCTGTCTTCCCCTCCTCTCTCCATTTCTCTCTGTCCTATCCAACAACAAAGCAACGTCAACAATGGCAATAATACCGCAACGAGGCTGCAACAACTAGGGCAACAAAAAGGGGAAAAATGGCCTCCAGGAGCGGTGAATTCATGGTGCAGGCACCGAGCCCAGCAATAACCCTGGAGAAAAAAAAAAAAAAGAGCCTTTATTATGCTCAGGCATTGCGGTTAGTTATGCTACGTGTCTTGTGGGTAGCTCTTGGGTTTTCTCTTCTAAGTTTCTCCTCAATCTATTCACCTCTGTAAGAATAAAAGAAATGTACCATTTCCTTTTGTATCTTTTTTTAATTTTTTACTTTTTATGAGAGCATTGCTCAGCTCTGGTTTATGGTGATGCGGGGGATTGAACCTGGGAGTTTGGAGCCTCAGGCATGAGAGTCTCTTTGCATAACCATTATGCTATCTACCCCCCTTTTGTATCTTTCTATCTGAAAAGGCTTGAAACCCTTGTAAAAGAAGTGAGGAAGCTAGAGGAAGGGAACCTTTGGCGTGAGGTGTAAGGCAGAGGTTGACAGATGGTGCTCACTGCTTCCTACAGCTGTGGTGCCACCCACTAAAATCCCCTTTGCTGACCTTCCTTTTATCTCTGGACTTTCCTGGACTTCGCAGGAACAGAAGTTGTAGATCTTTTTGCTCTGATCCTCCTTGGTTTGACAGGAACCAAGTGTGTGGTGGTGAGGAATGGGGCAGGAGGAACATTGTTGGTGACTCCTTAGTGTGGCTAAAACCTCTTGCCAGTTACTCTGAAAGTAGTTTCCCTTGGTGGTATATTGAAGATACATGTCCACACACCCCTCCACTCCCACCAACCACCCAAAAGGGATTTTTCTTTGGTCTTTTGGCTCTGAGGATTGTAGTAACCTTTCTCACATTGTAGTATCATGGCTTAATAATGCAGACGTAATTCAGTAAATAGTACATATTATTGCAATTGGTTATTGATACTGTTCTTTGAGTACCAGGTGGCCATTTCATAGTTTATTTTATGCTGTGATTTTTTTTTAAAGAGAAATATTGGTTACAATTTACAAGGTAGGAAGGCATTTCTTTTCTAAACAGTCATCTAAGTGTAGTTCATGTTTTCCTCTTGGATAACAAGTGGGAAATTATAGCCTTTCTTCTCTTTCTAAATGGAAGAAATTTGAAGTGGTGGAGACTGATCTAGTAGTTTTTAGAAACTGAGCATTATTCTTCCAACTCTCTATCGGTAAAGATATAGAATAGATCAACTTTAATTAAGCTCTTGTCTGTATAATTCCCTGACAGATAAAAAAACAATCACAGGAAGTTTTGGTTGTTGGTTGTTGAATACATTATGCAAAGTAGAGGCCTCTGCTTTTTTTCTTAATTAGATTATTTTATGATGTTACACAATTTGGAATTAGTGAAGACCAAGAGTTATTTAAATCATAACTTAGGGGAAGCATTACTCTTGTGTAAGCATTAAAAAAAAGGCATTAACAATAAGGTAAAAATCTGTTTAAAGATAAATGTTAAAAGAAATACATGTGCTTTAAGGCAATACAGAATCCAGTTATAATCTGACAGCTATTTCTTGGGGAAAAGAATGTATTAAAGTATTTGGACCTTCAAACACATAATGCAAAATACTACAAGTGGTTGATAATAGCTAATAAAAATACACAGCTGTTTAAATAACAAGACTTCCAGTGTCCAGATTTGCATGTTTAGCTTTAATTTTTTTCTCCTTGGTATTCTCTTTTTGGTAGTTAGATTCCTGTACTAAATACTCTCTGAGAGCTTATTCCTCTTAATTTCTTCTTTTCTGAACAAAGATAAGGAAGTCTCAAATCTCCAAGTGCATAGGAGATTGCATCATGTAAATATTATGAGCTGATAAGTGCTAATTGTTTCCAAATGACACTTCAGTGAACACTGCACTATGTGTTCAGCTGTTCAGAGAATAGACATACACAACCAAGATATGGCAAATTAAAAGACTGTGGTAGCAGCGTGGGGGGCCGGGAGTGGTGGGATCCACACCAGGGTTTAACTCATTGCTCTGGGAGTGATGGTGGTTGCAACAGACTACGAATGACTTCCAGAAATGACAAGTTCTACGCTCACTGTCATCTGCTTTGCAATCATCTCCTGTCTCTTTTTCACTCCTGTGCCTCTGACATTATAGAACCAGGGAAATAGGCAGTACTTCTGTGAGAAGATCAGAATCAGGAAACGTTTCTAGCTTGCTGTGGGAAGCCTGTGTTTTTGCCTTTGCAAAGACATCCAGTCATATTTAATACAGTCAATGGCATCTCCGCGTCTGTCCCTTCACTTTGAAAAAGTTAATTAAAAGAGTGGAGGAATGGGCTGGAGTGTTCTTACCAGCGAGTCCAGTGCCTCCGAGCAGTACACGGAGTTGCTGTGGGAAATTAAGGTGCAGAGGCATGCCTGTTGTAGTTGGTGCATACTTATTAGGAGCTCTGAGTCTGCAGCCTCTCTGGGTGTTTGGGGCCATGCAGACACTTTCAGGGCAAGTGTAAGCTGGGATGGGCGGTACAGACCACTCAGCAAACATTTCTCGGTGCTGCCCGGGACTGAGGGGAGCGTCACATATGATTTTACACTTTCATCCTTTCAGGCAACTGACAGGTCTCTAATCTCTGTATCAGAACCTTCACTCGGCTTGAACTTTGGCTCATAAAGGTCATTTCTGAACCACTTGGGATGACAAGCCGCGTCCACGAGATCCCACAGAGTCGATAGATACGATAATAGCTTTAGGCACATTTTCTTATGACCCATGGGGAAAGACAATTTCAATAAATGTAAAAACGATGCCCTCTCAGTTCCACACAATCACTCAGAAACTCTCACAGGAATAAATCTTCTCTTTCCCTTTCAGGCAAGGCCCTCCTTAGCAATAACAATATAAGACACCATTAAGGGCATGAGGTACTATGTCAAAAATAAGTAAATAAATAAATAAATAAGTGAATAAGTAAGTAAATAAATAAATAGGCATGCAGTTGGAGCAGCTCTGACACGGCGAGCACATTCAGACCCTGCTGTTTCTTCCACTGGAGCTGGCACAGTGTGTTTTCACTAGACAGACCTGAGGTCATAGAGTCTACAAAGAAGAAAGCAAATTGGATAATAATATGAAAATGACTTAGCACAACCACCCCACTGTGCGGTGATTCAAATGCAGTGGTTCTTTTTCTCTTTTAGTCTCTAGCTCATGCTAATTTTTTTTCTTTTGAGAGAGTGAGAGAGTGAGAGAGAGAGAGGATAGCCCTCTCACAGGTTAGCTGTGTTCAGGATAATTAACAGGAGGGCCTTTACCAGCAGATGTCTGTGCAGAGCTGGAAAGGGCATTCTCTTCCCTTGACATGCCATCAAAGGAAAAACAAGGCCTGTTGAAATGAAAGGAGTGAAGCTCTGAGTGCACGTGCCTCCTTCCTATTTGAATAATTAGCAGAGGTTTTCTTTTTCTCTTTCTTTCTCTTTTTAACACCTTTATTTAATCTTCAGGAGAGTAAAGCCATCTCATGACCATATGCATATTAAAATTTTGCCCATTCCAAATTTTAACATTGTCTTTGATTCTCCCCCCCTTTTTTTCTTGATGCAAAGGAATGCTTCTTGAAAGGAAAGTATCCCCTCCAGCAAAATATTTCACTCAATTTGCCTCAGAGAATTGTGCTGGCAGGCTAAAAAAAAAAAAAATGAGGTTCTTTAGAGAAACTTTAATCAACTACTTAGAAGGTTTTTTTTTTTTGAATTCTCTTTTAAAATAAATGACTTCTGAAATTCAAATTTTTATTTCGATATCCTGCTTTTTTTTTTTTTTTGGCCTCCAGGGTTATCACTGGGTCTTGGTGCCAGCACTACAGACTCACTGCTCCTGGCAGACATTTGTCCATTTTATTGGACAGGACAGAGAGAAATTGAGAAAAGTGGGGGAGATAGGGAGAGAGAAAGAGAGACACCTGCTTTGCTGCTTGTGAAGTGTCCCCCCTGCAGGTAGGGAGGCAGGGGCTCAGACCCGGATCCTTGCTGTGGTCCTTGCACTTCACACTGTGTGCACTTAACTGGGTGTGCCACTGCCTGCTTATCCTGCTTAATGTTTTTGTGCATATGTGGATTTTCTCTCTTTTGTATTTATTTTAAATAATCACAAGGATGCTGTCTACCACAAACCCCACATTCCCAGACCGATGTAACAGGGAAGGGTTGTCTTGTTTACATTGGGTGCTCAGAGAAAGATCTCCTACTCAGGTAGTGTGGGGACTTCAATCTGGCCTTATCCAGGGGAGGGAGGGTGGAGAGCAATGCTGACAGCACTCATCTGATTCTGTAGTACTCATACCAAGAAATAACAGAGCAGCTGGCAGGCAGTGAAAGGTCAGGGAAGACACATTTTGATAGCCATCACTCTGGCAAAGAATGGAAGGTTGGAAAAGGCTGGTATTGCTTCAGCAAGCCCTTGCCTTTAATTTTCAGATGAGAGCAGGTATGTTCAGGGCAATATGGCTGGGGATACCTCTCATTTTCTTTTTCTTTTTTTAAAATTATTTTGAACTTTTTTATTGTATTTTATTATTGGATAGAAACAGAGAGAAATTGAGAAGAAGGAGGAGCTAGAGAGGGAGAGAGACACCTGTAGCCCTGCTTCATCACTTGTGAAACTTACCCTCTGCAGGTGGAGATCAGGGGCTTGAAGCCAGGTCCTGGTGCACTGTAATGTGTGCGCTCAACCAGGTGCGCCACTGCCTGGCCCCACCTTTCATTTTCATACTGAGAAAAGCCTGCCCTTCCACCTCTTTGGAGTCACAGCATGGGATTGATTCTCCAGACTAGCCAGAGAGCATATGCACACACTGTTTCTTCCCCTGGAAAATAGTCCAGAACAGTGTTCTCAGACTGTGCTGCTTGTCAGACACACCAGGAGAGCTATTATAAAATAAATCTGGGGGTCGGGCGGTGGCGCAGTGGGTTAAGCGCATGTGGCGCAAAGCGCAGGGACAGGCGTAAGGATCCCAGTCCGAGCCCTCGGCTCCCCACCTGCAGGGGAGTCGCTTCACAGGCGGTGAAGCAGGTCTGCAGGTGTCTATCTTTCTCTCCCCTTCTCTGTCTTCCCCTCCTCTCTCCATTTCTCTCTGTCCTATCCAACAACGAATTGCGTCAACAAGGGCAATAATAATAACCACAACGAAGCTACAACAAGGGCAACAAAAAGGAAAAATGGCCTCCAGGAGCGGTGGATTCATGGTGCAGGCACCGAGCCCAGCAATAACCCTGGAGGAGGAAAATAAATAAATAAATAAATAAATCTCAGTAGTTCACTGTCTTTTAGGGTGAGACCTGAGACACCATCGTGGCCAAAGCTCCTTGCTGCTTTCAGCAGGAAGCCAGTGGTAGTCATAGTTACAGGTGTCTGTCACAAAGGACACAGATGTGAGGCTGTGCAAAAGCCAGGTGTCCTATGCTCCTGCTCAGGTGGGATGCTGGGCCTGAGTAGCAAAGTGTAACTAGTGCTGAAGCCTGGTGGAGAAGAATGGGGTGGTGGGGCACTGACCCAGGCTCCCTCCACCAGGACTGGGTTGGCCAGAGGTTTCCTTAGACAGACAGCATGTGACTTCACTTGCTAGAGCAGGGATTGTTCTGAGTGTCCGCTGTGTGGGGAGTCTCTCTCTGTCCAGGTGGGCATGGGGTCCCACTGGCACCACCCCCTCCCTGTGCTGCTGCTGACCTGGAGTTTTAGCCGTCACAGGAACCCTCCCCTTCTCTGACACATCTGTCAATAGCATTCTAAAAGTAGCCTGCCCACGTGTGAGGGCAGCAGGTGCAAGGTTTAAAAACAAATTTTGTTCTGGGGTTAGGAGATATATCAAAGGGAACAGTCTACACAGCCTCCTACACCTGAGACTTGGGCCTTGAGTTGTGACACCACATAACAGGATCCTGGCACAGGTGCCATGGTGTCTCTCCTTTCTCTCTGTGCCTCTCTTTTTCTCCTCTACCTCAAAAATAAGTAATATACTTAGTGTCCTCATGTGTGGACCAGGCTTGTGCTTGATTTTTTCTTCCTGGAAGTTTTTCATCTTCTAGTACTAGACGCTAAATTTCAAATGATGCCTATCGAGGGGAGATGATAGGTTGTGCCTGTGTGTTAAAGTCTCTGCTATAAACCATGATCTTCCCAGTTGAAAAAAAAAAAAGATAGGAAGGAAGGGAGAGAGGGAAAAAGAAAGACAGGCTGGGGGTATGGATCGATCTGCCAACACTCCACTCTGTGGAGAAGCAATTACAGAGCCAGACCTTCCACCTTCTGCTCCCCAGAAAGATCCTGAGTCCATACTCCCAGAGGGATAAAGAACAGGAAAGCTTTCAATGGAGGGGAGGGGATACAGAGCTCTGGTGGCAGGAATTGTATGAATTGTGCCCCTCTTATCCCAGTCTTGTTGATGATTATTGAATCACTAATAATAATTTTAAAAAGTTGAAAAAATGATAAAACACTAAGCAGAACTTGGGCTGGAGTTGGTGTATTACACCAAAGTAAAAGATTCTGGGTTGGAGGGAGGGTCCAGGTCCTGGAACATGGTGGCAGAGGAGGACCTAGGGGGAATTGAATCGTTATGTGGAAACCTGAGAAGTGTGACACATATACCAACTACTGTATTTTACTGTTGACTGTAGACTTTTAATCCCCCAATAAAAAAAAAAAGAAAGAGAGAAAGGACTCAGGTATATTCCTTTCAGTCTAGATAGAGACTTAGAATTCACATGCCAAGCCAGTATTACCTGGTTTTCTCCTTGTTTTCTTTTAAAATTTATTTTATTATCTTTATTTATTGGATGGAGTCAGAAAAATTCAGAGGGAAGAGGGTAACAGAGAGGGAGAGAGACAGATACCTGCACCCCTGCTTCACCACTTGAAGCTTTTCCCCTGCAGGTGGGGACCTGGGGCTCAAACCCGGGTCCTTGCACATTGTAACATGTGCACTCAACCAGGTGCACCACCACCCCCTCCTTGATTTAAAAAAAAAAATTAAGGAAACTCTAAGGAAAAGTCTCTTACAGCCAGAGAACCATCAGGCACAAAGACTGGACATAGTTTTTCAAGAAGCTGCTGAGTTTCTTCTCCACTCCTACAGGCTCAGTTTGAACTAAATTTGGTAGACAAACAGGATGTTTCATGCTTCTTTTAAGGGAGGAAGAATAAATTATGAAAACAGAAAACTAACCCAATATTCTTGAAGAATTAACTACAGCTTTTACAATGCATCTTGAAATGTGGCCATTCAGAGCCCTCCCTAAGGTGGTAACGAAACTGAACTAAACCAGGCAGCTCACATTGCCACTACGTCATGGTGTCATTTGAGTGTATCATTGACTAAAAATACTATTTACATGCCAAACGTATGCTTATTTAATATGAAATTACACAGGAGTGGACATTTCAAGAAGTGTTTATTCCTATACTCAATGATCTAAGCAAGTTTATTTATTTTAACAGTTTTGGCCATTTTTCCATATATATATATATATATATATATATATATATATATATATATATATTTCCATATATACATATATATTTCCATATATATATATATATATATATATATATCTTTATTTGGTAGACACAGAGAGAAACTGAGAGCTAAAGAAAACATGGGGGAGGTTATATTCCAGAAGCCTTGGGACTAGCCTGTTTTAGGAGACTGTGCAGAATGCTGCTCTGAGGTACAGTACAGTGTAAGGGAGGACTGACATCCTATGAAGGCCACTGATGTTTTTGGTTTTTTTTTTTGCCTCCAGGGTTATTGCTGGGGTTGCACTATTAATCCACTGCTCTTGGAGGCCATTTTTCCCTTTTTGTTGCCGTTGTTATTTATTGTTGTTGTTGTTATTGCTGTCGTCATTGTTGGATAGGACAGAGAGAAATCAAGAGAAGATGGGAAGACAGAGATGGGGAGAGAGAGACAAGACAGCTGTAGATCTGCTTCATCGCTTGAGAAGTGAACCCCCTGCAGGTGGAGAGTTGGGGGGGGGGGGGCTCGGACCTGGATCCTTAGCCATCCTTGAACCAGTCCTTGTGCTTTGCACCATGTGCACTTAACCGGGTGCACTACTGCCCAGTCCCTGGCCACTGACAATTTTATAAGATGTTTTGAAACCAGAGGAAAGTAGGCTCAAGAAGTACAGATGTCTGGCTGGAAAGAACTATGGTTGAAATTGGTTGAAAGGCATTGATTGATATACAGGCTTTTAAAATCCAGAATGTTCTTGAGGTTCCTCTGAGAGATCCTTACTTATCAGTGGGGAGGGTGGTGGTGGTGTAAAGTTACAGAATTCCCTTGGAGGGGCTGGGCAGTGGCACACTTGGTTAAACACACATGTTACAGTGTGTAAAGACATGGGTTCAAGCCTCTAGTCCCCCCACTTGCAGGGAAAAGCTTCACAGGTGGTGAAGCAGGGCTGCAATTGTTTCTCTGTCTCTCTATCTCTTTCTCTCTCTATCTCTCCGACCCCTCTCTATTTCTCTGTCTCTATCCAATAAATAATAATAATAATAATAAACTACAGAATTCCTTTGGAGAATGAATGCGACTTACTAAAAATCTACAGTTTCTAAAATAAGCATACGTGTTACATTTGGGATGGCTGAGCTATTGGATGAGTAATGATTAGCATCACCTTTAGAACATTTGTTTTGATCAATACTTACCTAAGACCAACTGTCCATTTCTATCTTTTAGATGTTATTATTTTTATCTTTTTGTCTTTATATATTTATTGGATAGAGACAGCCAGAAATCAAGAGGGAAGTGAGTGATAGGGAGAGATACAGACAGAGAGAAACCTGCAGCCCTATTTCACCACTTACAAAATTTTCCCCCTACAAGTAGGTACTGGGGGCTTGAACCAGGGCCCTTGCACATTGTAACATGTGTGATCAGCCAGGTGCACCACTACCCGGCCCCTTAAATATAATTTATGTATTTGACTTTTATTTTTGACACAAAATTGTCATGACAATCATCTAATGTGCTATGATACAGAGGTTTCCTTAGGGTCTACTGTCAATCATTGGTCTGTGTGCTTTGTCTTGGTATTAGGTTTTAATTTTGAGGTCTTATAAAAGATTGTCTTTCATCTGTTGCTACTTTTTCATATTTATTTATTCCCTTTTGTTGTCCTTGTTGTTTTATTGCTGTAGTTATTATTAATGTTGTTGTTGTTGGATAGGACAGAGAGAAATGGAGAGGAGGGGAAGACAGAGAGGGGGGAGAGAAAGACAGACACCTGCAGACCTGCTTTACCACCTGTGAAGCAACTCCCCTGCAGGTGGGGAGCCGGGGGCTCGAACCGGGGTCCTTATGCCGGTCCTTGTGCTTGTGCCATGTGTGCTTAACCTGCTGCGCTACTGCCCGACTGCCCTGTTGCTACACTTTTTTTCAGTAGTAAGCTATATACCATTCTTCTGTTTTACTTACACAAGTTATTACGCCAATCGAGTTGTTAAACATAGTATACAAATAGAGGTAAACAAGGTCAGAGGGAGAGAGATCCTCAGGTGGACTGTTGTAGTGAGTAATGTAAATGTTTCTTAGTTTGTAAAGTAAATAAATCTTGCTTGTTACCTTTTCTCAAATGTTAGGCTTTTATACAGTCTATAAATTTTTCTTTCTCTGTTAAGGGGTACATAGATTATTATCTTGTACAGTTGTTGACACATGGCTATACTCTAACCTCCCAGTGATAATTGTCTCAAAACCCTGTCACCCTGAATAAGGTTTGCTTTCACTATCATGCTCCAGGATTCTGAGAGGTACCATGTGAGACTGAGGTTCAGAGGAGAAGCTTGACTGGGGTTCATTTAATTTTTTTTCTTAATGCCATCAGCTTTATTCCTGGGACTCAGTATAGGCACTCCTTGTGGTCACATTTTCTATTTTTCCTCTTCTATTTTATTTGACAGGATGGAGACAAATTGCGAGGAGAGGTGGAAATAGAGAGGGAGAGAGAAACACAGACGAGTGCAGACCTGCTTCTGGGCTACTGAAGCGCCGTTCTCCCCCCCCCACCCCCCAGTCCTTGCAGGTGGGAAGCAGGGGCTCGAACCCCAGTCCTTGCATGTGGTAATATGAGTGCACCACCAACTGGCCCTTGGGGTTAAGTTTTATGGACCAGCTCATGAAGTCTCACATGGTACCTCTTGGGGTCCTGGTGCATGCTAGTGGGAACAAAGCTTGCCAGGCTGGTGTGGGGGTGCCTCTTCCTGGGTGCATACTCTCTGGGTTGAGAGAACTCAACCAGAGCCAGCCTGGGCTGCTACTCACTCAGCGACGTGAGGGAGATGACTCATGAACCAAGCTCGTGGCAATGAGGCAGTGCAATATCTTTATTGATCAGAGAGCCAAGGCTTTTAAAGGGCAGGCCTGGAAGTGGCAAGTCGGAAACAGAAATGGCTAGGAAAGGGGCAGAGAAAGGCAAAAGGGGCTTGAACGGTAGGAACTTCCTTAGCAACTGTTGTGAGGGTTTTAACTGGTAGGACTGATAATACCCTGCAGGCAGGGAGGGTCCTGAGGGTAGAAAGAAGATAGATCAAAGGAATGGAATGGGTGGGGATCTTTCAGGCAAAACCATGATTATGTAGATAGGCCACAGTATCAGGAATGCAGGGTGGAGCAGGGTCAGCTGGCTTAATGTTTTAAGGAATGCCAGGCTCCTGGAGGCAGAAAAATGCAGGGTGCTTTGTGAGGCTCCTCACAATTTCCCAACAAAAGCTAATTTGGGGTGAGTGATGAGCTTTACGAGGGTTCTAATGCACAGCAGAAAAGAGATGCCTCAGCTACATGTCACTGAAAGTCAACAGTGAGTTCCTCATTAGCCCTAGTAGAAATATTTACAGCTCTTTACTTTTCTTCTTTTTTTTTTTTTTAAATGGCAAGTCATCTTTTTATTTTTTTTTATTTAAGAAAGGATTAATTAACAAAACCATAGGGTAGGAGGGGTACAACTCCACACAATTCCCACCACCCAATCTCCATATCCCACCCCCTCCCCCGATAGCTTTCCCATTCTCTATCCCTCTGGGAGCATGGACCCAGGGTCATTGAGGGTTGCAGAGGGTAGAAGGTCTGGCTTCTGTAATTGCTTCCTCGCTGAACATGGGCGTTGACTGGTCGGTCCATACTCCCAGTCTGCCTCTCTCTTTCCCTGGTAGGATGGGTCTCTGGGGAAGCGGAGCTCCAGGACACATTGGTGGGGTCTTCAATCCAGGGAAGTCTGGCCGGCATCCTGATGACACCTGGAACCTGGTGACTGAAAAGAGAGTTAACATACAAAGCCAAACAAATTGTTGAGCAATCATGGACCCAAAGCTTAGAAAAGTGGAGAGGAAGTATTAGGGAGGTACTCACTGCAAACTCTAGTGTACTTCTGCTTTCTTACTTTGGTGCCATACTCCAAACTCAGTCAATTTCTGCTTTGTGTTTCTACTTCTTTTTTTTTTTTTTTTTTTTTACATGCATAGAGGCTTGTACTGCTCTCTTCTGTGGTCTGTTGGGAAAAATGTATATTTCATGTTCTTTGTGCTTTCAGTAGTTATCATAATGGCAGCTTCCTAAGATATATATATGTAATATAGTTTCTCTCATATGTGGAATCTAGAGAACTGAAACACATGAACTTGCAGGAAAAAATAAATAAGAGGCAACACACATAAACCGCAGCTGCCACCACCACCATCATCACCACCACCACCAGCAGTAGCAGCAGCAGCAGCAACAAAAAAGACTGTAAGACTCTGAGAACTGTGTTAGCTATTGCTGGGAGGGCCAGAGCACAGAACTTTGCTGGTGGGTGCAGTGTAAAACTGAACTCTGTAATCTGACAATCTTACCAACCACCATTAATAATAATAATAAAAAACAGAATTTATTTACAAAAGTAAATAAATAAAAATAGTTATTGAGTTTGGATTGTTTATTTTACATATTTTTAAATAAGCAATAGAAGTTAATTTTTTAAATTAATTAATTTCTTATTGTAGACACAGAGAGAAATTGAGAGGAGTGGGGGAAATCGAGGGAAAGAGACAGAGACACACCTGCAGGCCTGCTTCACCATTCATGAAGCTTTCCCCCTGCAGATGGGGACCAGGGGGTGGAACCTAAGTACTTAGACTCTGTAATGTGTGTGTTTAACCAGGTGTACCACCACCACCTGGCCACAGAATTATTTATTTGTTTGTTTGTTTGTTTGTTTTCACTTCAGGGTTATCGGTGGGGCTTGGTGCCGGCACTATGAATCCACTGCTCCTTAAAGACAAATTTTTCCATTTTTTAAAAAATAATTTTTGTTTATAAAAAGGAAACACTGACAAGGACCACAGGATAAAGGGGGTACAACCCCACGCAATTCGTACCACCAGAACTCGGTATCCCATCCCCTCCCCTGATAGCTTTCCTATTCTTTAACCCTCTGGGAGGATGGACCCAAGGTCATTATGGTGTGCAGAAGGTGGAAGGTCTGGCTTCTGTGACTGTTTCTCTGCTGAACATGGGCATTCACAGGTTGATCCATACTCCCAGTCTGTCTCTGTCTTTCCCTAGTGGGGAAGGGCTCTGGAGAAGCGGGGCTCCAGGACACATTGGTGGGATCATCTGCCAGGGAAGTCCAGTTGGCATTAAGGTAGCATCTGGAACCTGGTGGCTGAAAGAAGATTTAATATATAAAGGCAAACAAATTGTTGACTAATCATGAACCTAGAGGCTGGAGTAGTACAGATGAAGATTTGGGGGTCTCCATTTTGTAGATAGTTAATAGGCCTATTTCAGTTATATTCCAAAGGGTGCATGACTATACTAGTATTTTTTTTTGTGTGTGTGTTTTTTTTCTGAGCATCTGATATGCTGGTGGACCCAAGTTATTGTCTGGGGAGATGAAGTCATGGCTGGAAAAAGGACCATAAAGCTGGTTCAGGAAAGAGAGTAGCTCTTATATATGGGAAAGTTGTATAAATATTGTTGACTGTAAATCACATTGTTTTGATCTGATCTGGGGCCCATATTCTTTTTTTTATTTTACTTATTTATTTATTTTTAATTTATAAAAAGGAAAAATTGACAAAACCATAGGATAAGAGAGGTACAACTCCACACAGTTCCCACCACCAGAACTTCGTATCCCATCCCCTACCCTGATAGTTTTCCTATTCTTTAGCCTTCTGGGAGTATGGACCCAAGATCATTGTGGGATGCAGAAGGTGGAAGGTCTGGCTTCTGTAATTGCTTCCTCAATGAACATGGGTGTTAACAGGTGGATCCATATTCCCAGCCTCCCTCTCTCTTTCCCTAGTGGGGTGGGGCTCTGGGGAAGCAGAGCTCCAGGACACATTGGGGGGTTGTCTGTCCAGGGAAGTCTGGTTGGCATCATGCTAGCATTTAGAACCTGGTGGCTGAAAAGATAATGAACATACAAAGCCAAACAAATTATTGAACAGTCATGGACCTAAAGGCTGGAGTAGTGCAGATGAAGAGTTGGGGGGGTCTTGCGTTTTGTAGATAGTTAGTAGGCATATTTTAGTTATATTTCAAAGGGCCTGTGCCTATACTAGTTTTTTTTTGCCTGAGCCTGAATTATGATATGTAGGTGGATCCAAGTTATTGTCTGGGGAGATGATGTCATGGCTGGAAAAGGAACAGAAAGCTTTATCAGGGAAGAGAGTAGCTCCCTAATATGGGAAAGGGATCTAAATATTGTTAACTGTAAACCCCTTCGATTTGATGTGGTCTGGGGCCCATATTCAGCTTAGGAGCCTATGTGACCTCTGCATCCCTGTAGATGGGGCCCATATTCTAAGAACAATGAAACCACCTTCTCTGACCCATCTTGGATGGAGCTAGAAGGAATTATGTTAAGTGAGCTAAATCAGAAAGACAGAGATGAGTATAGGATGATCCCACTCATTAACAGAAGTTGAGAAAGAAGAACAGAAAGGGAAACTCAAAGCAGAATTTGGCTGAGTGTAGAGTAGGGCACCAAAGTAAAAATCTCTGGGTTGAGAGTGAGGGTGGATGTTCGCTTCACTGGGAATGGGGTAGTGGGGGGGGGGGGGGATAGAACAACGGGAAACAGTCTTTTGGGGGTGGAAATTGTGTTTATGTACACTCCTATTAACTTGTAGTCATATAAATCATGAACTAATATGAGAGGGGAAGAACTGATTGAATGTCTCAAACTTTTTAATGCACAGACCATAGGCCGACGCTTTTAAATGCTGACTCTCTAAAAAGCTAGGACCAGGGAGAACAGAATCAACTGGTGCATTACTCTGTAAGACACAGCTATATATAAATAATGTCAAAGGACATAACTTACGGTGATGTGTGTATGATATGGCAAATCTTAACAAAAGGATTTTCAAAGTTAACCTAATTGCCAAATAATTAGATTACAGCAATAACTATCTTTTGCCTTCTTAAACCCTAAGACAGCAGGAACCCCCCCCCCACACACACACACTTTCTCTGTAGAGTCTATATTTCCCCCAGTCCTGGAACCTCTAGGGTGGGGCTCACTTTCCTGTATGCTGCTCTCAGTTCAATTCATACCAAATGATACTGCGTCTGCTAATCTCAATCTAATCCATTTTTTCCATTTTTTATTGGCTAGGACAGAGAGACATTGAGAGGGATAGGGAGAGAGAGGAGAGGAGAGGAGAGGGGAGGGGAGGGGAGAGGAGAGGAGAGGAGAGAGAGGGAGCGAGAGCGAGAGCTGCAGGCTTGATTCACTGTTTGTGAAGTGACCCCCCCCCACAGGTGGAGAGTGGGGGTTGGGGGGGCTCAAACCAGGATTGTTGAGCTGCATATCTTGTGTGCTTAACCCGGTGTGTTACCACCCGGCCCCACAGAACCTTATTTCTCACAGGTGCAGAGGCCATGGGTCCACGTTAAAGGAGCCAACACGGTCATAATAGAGCCCTCTTCTGGGCTGCAGAATTCTCCTGGATGTTTTTGTTTGCTTTTGTTGATTGTTTGTTTTCAAGCATAATTTTAATAGGACTTTAATAAATATCTACAAGGTTATAAGGTTATAGGGATATAGTTTCACACTACCCCCCCCCAAAGTGCTGTCACACACACTCCGACCCCCAGCCACCATAGTTCTCATAGGAAGAGACTATTTGGCTTCACCATGAACAGCCCTAAAGAAAACTATGAATGTGAAGCAGTGTTGTGTATTTCTCATTCTCTTTCTACCTGTCTTTCTCTCCCTTTCTGTCTGAATCTGAAAGTAAAATAGTCTATTAGGAACAGTAAGATTCTCATGCAGGTGTGAGGCTGCACTCTTTGCGGGGAAACCTTAGGACTCATGACTTGGGAATACATCTTCAAGTCAACACCCTGTCCACCAGGGCCAGTGAGTTGGGATTGCTATGAAGAGGAGGGATGCTTTTATTTGTTCGGCTCAGGTAAGATGTGCTTTGTTTTTTCATACCTGTGTAACAAAAGCACAGAGTCTACACTGTCTTCACTGTAAAATAATGCCGGCGATATTTTATTAAACCTAATAAAGTTTCTTGCTTTCTGTGTCTGCATCCACAGGTCCGTTTTCAGAAGAGTGAGAGGTCAACCTCATAAAGAGAGGGATTTCCTTTTTCCATTGTACTTTGTATTGGTTGTCCTTGTTTGAGTCACCATAGCTGTGAGGAGGAAAGTCCCAACATGCAGTGTCTGGTTACATGCCTGATATACAGTAGTGGACTCTGGAAACCCAGAGTATTTTTGTTGCCATTGTCATCATGAAAGCTGTGTTTCTACTGCTTTCTTAATGTTATTTGACAAACCTAGACGTAGTGAAACATAACTGGGTATGATGTGATGTGAGCGTTCCACTTTGTCATACTTGATATCTATCAGGGAGTTCAGGTAAGGGGATTGAAGAAAGGAAAGGTTGTCTTCTTGAAGACCTTGCTGTCATGAAGGAAGACAATAAAGATAAAGTGCACATAGTGGGGGTGTTAGTGGTGCAGGAACTCTGCTTTATCTGAACAGATGTCCTCATCATGGAAGTTATTGTAGTCTCCACTTAGCCAGATGGGATGCCCAACTCCCTGTTGTGTTGAGAACTGGCAGGGCTCATTAAGTTGGCTTTATATTGGGTATTAAGGGAGGATCTTTTGCTTAGCCCAAATAATCTCAACATGCACAATGGAAAGGAGAGGGAGTTCTACAAGTGAAGCTGAAATATAAGATAAGTGATAAGTCATATTAACATACTGGACTTAATTGTCTATAAGTAACTACAAAGTAAAGGGGAAATTAAAAAGATTAGCTGGGAATGTTTCTAAATGATGGTGAATATGACCTATTGAACATAATAACAATAGAAAGATACCATTTCCTTAACTGGAATGCCGTAATGTAAAGGTGAAATAGACTCTATAAAGAAGACAGACAAGAAGCTTAGTATACGAGATTTAAATATAGGGGGTGCCTTGCCATAATGCAAAGGTGAAATAGACTCTATAAAGAAGACAGACAGGAAGCTTAGTATACGAGATTTAAATATAGGGGGTCTTGTCATAGAAAATAATTCTTCATTGGGGATATAAAATATGAAACTGAAAGATTGTAGTAGGTACATCGTAGAACATGAATGATGGAGTTTCAAACTGTCTTGTCTTTAACACTCTCAAACCAGGTGTTATTTCAGATTCTTTAAAATATATACTATATATTGAGATATCACATGAAGAGTATTTGTGGATATTGATCCTTATGATGATCAGTATATCTATCAGATCACACAGAGCATGGAATATTAGTGGAGATGGTTTTGATGGTCATAGTTATCCTATGGTTTGTGACTAATAAATTCCTAAGAGACTAGATTTATTTTATGAAGTAGAATTTTTCTCCTGCACTTTATCGGGGATTATTTTCCTAAACACATTTTGAAGAAGGTATAGTCAGACAGTTAACTAATGTGTAGAACTAAATTGGGTGTTTAGACATTATTTATGTGATGTCTGATTGCAAGGATTAAACCAGATGTATCAGCTGACCTTTCATGTCTGGAGATTGGGATAGATAATAGGACCACTAGTGTTAATGGTTCATATAGAATATCAAGAATTAACAATTGCTATTTTAATATATTAGTTTTGAGCACAGGTTTTAAATGAATAATCTTTCCATTCAAAAAGAATATTGCTTGTCTGCTTTTCTCCTCTGACAGGATAATGCCTTTTTTTTTTTTTTGCCTCCAGGATTATTGCTGGGGCTCAGTGCCTGCACCACGAATCCACTGCTCCTTTTTTTTTTTTTTACCCTTTTTGTTGCCATTGATGTTTTATCGATGTTGTTGTTATTGTTGTTGTTGTTGATGTTGTTGTTGGATAGGACAGAGAGAAATGGAGAGAGGAGGGGAGACAGAGAGGAGGAGAAAAAGATAGGCACCTGCAGACCTGCTTCACGGCCTGTGAAGTGACCCCCCTGCAGGTGGGGAGCCTGGATCTCGAACTGGGATCCTCATGCTGGTCTTTTCGCTTCACACCATGTGCGCTTAACCTGCTGCACTACCACCCAGCCCCCAGGATAATGCTTTTTAAAATCTTTTTATTTGTGCCAGTTGGGGCCTCACACGTGTGGTTTAATTGCTGTGAGGAACTTTTTTTTTTTTTACCTTCTGAGAGACAGAGAGAAGGAGACCCACAGCAACACCTCCTGTGGGTTGCTGAGCTCTGAACCTTAGCTGTAGGCATGACAAGGACTAGAATCTACCTGCTCAGCTGTCTTTGTTGTCCAAGGATAATGCTCTTGCAGCACTCCCTCTGCACTTGGCACATAAATGACAACTAGAAAATTAAGTTTTATCTCATAATTCCCCAAACAATATTTTATCTTGGAGGTTTGAAACTAGAGTGATAAAAATAAAACAATGAGATGGGGAAGCTTCTGATGGGGGATGTGGCACAGAACTGTGGTGGTGGGAACTGTATGGAATTGTATCCCTGTGATCTCAGAATCTTGTTAATAGTTATTGAATTGCTAATAAAAACTTCAAGACAGAAAGTAAAAGAAAACAATGAACAACTGAGGAGATAGCATAATGGCAATGCCAAAGACTTTCATGCCTGAAACTCTGAGGTTCTAGGTCTCTGGCCTTCTCTCTTTTGCTTCCTCTCTATATATCTGTCGTTAAAATGAATACAATATTAAAAATAACTAAAACAAAGAATAATCACCTTGCACACTAATAACATTTGCCAGGGTTAACTAAAGCCGTCCTCTGGGGAAAGTGGAATGACTATTTTAAATGTTTGCCTTTGTTCAAGGCAGAATCTACTTTTTATTTTATTTTTTAATGTTTATTTATTCCCTTTTATTGCCCTTTGTTGTTTTCTTCTTGTAGTTATTGTTGTTCTTGATGTCGTTATTGTTGGACAGGACAGAGAGAAATGGAGAGAGGAGGGGAAGACAGAGAGGGGAGAGAAAGACAGACAGTGCAAACCTATCTGCTTCACTGCTTGTGAGGCGACTCCCCTGCAGGTGGGGAGCCGGGGGCTCGAACCAGGATCCTTCCGCTGGTCCTTGCGCTTCGTGCCACCTGTGCTTAACCCGCTGCGCTACCACCTGACTCCCAAAATTTACTTTTTAAACCACCACCCCATGTGTTTCCCTAAGTTTAATATTGTTCTTTTTCAAAAGAATTTTTATGTTATTTCCTAGGACAGAGATACTGAGAGGGAACAGGGCTAGAGGACAGAGACAGGCATCTGCAGCACTGCTTCAGTGCTCCTGAAGTTACCCCCTGCAGATGGTGACTGGGGCCTTGAACCCCGGTCCTTGTGCACTGTGTAACACGTCTGCTCTACTAGGCGTACCACCACCCAGTCCCCCTGTCAAACTATTTTTAATGCCCACTAACCCCTTCCTAGACTGAACTTCTGCCAGACTAGATCCTAAACTAAAGGCATCTAATGATAAATAAGCGCCAGCTCAAACTTAAGTGTTATCTCACAGTCAAACCCCAAATGTGCCATGTCTGCATACCTAGAGCTCCATCGTGCTTAGTAAGCTCACAAATGAACAGGTGAATGAATCAAATACCGATGCACATGTGCACGGTAAGAATCACGGCACACAGGTCCAGAGAATTGTGCCATTCTGCCCATTTGCAGGCATCTCGTACAGTGCTAACTAGGACTACTTCTGTAATACCCCTCTGTAGGGAATGGAGACCTAATTCTGCAGTTTAAAGTAGGATTTAAATAGGGCAGCTTCTCTGTCATTCCACACAATGCGATAACGCATACAAAGGAACAGGATGGAGAGGCTGTGTGCTGAGAGTGTAGACTGAAGGTGCCCCTTCTCTCTTTCCTCATGGGGCCAGAGAATAGTGTGAGGGAGGGGAAGATCTTCTGCTCCCACTTGTTGGTCTCAAAGGGCTTAGAATAACATTTCTTTTTTTTTAAATTTTTTTTTGTTTAAGAAAGGATTAATTAACAAAACCATAGGGTAGGAGGGGTACAACTCCACACAATTCCCACCACCCAATCACCATATCCCACCCCCTCCCCCGATAGCTTTCCCATTCTCTATTCCTCTGGGAGCATGGACCCAGGGTCATTGAGGGTTGCAAAAGGTAGAAGGTCTGGCTTCTATAATTGCTTCCCCGCTCAACATGGGCATTGACTGGTCGGTCCATGCTCCCAGTCTGCCTCTCTCTTTCCCTAGTAGGGTGTGTCTCTGGGGAAGCTGAGCTCCAGGACACATTGGTGGGGTCTTCAATCCAGGGAAGCCTGGCTAGCATCCTGATGGCATCTGGAACCTGGTGATTGAAAAGAGAGTTAACATACAAAGCCAAACAAATTGTTGAGCAATCATGGACCCAAAGCTTGGAATAGTGGAGAGGAAGTATTAGGGAGGTACTCACTGCAAACTCTAGTGTACTTCTGCTTTCAGGTATATATTTTGTAGTAGTTTACGGATATGTGTGAACATATGCTCTCTCTCACAGAAACTGGTGTATATCTAGGTTTTGGGACTTTGTTAGAAAGTGAACCACCTGAGATGAAATTAGAGTATACTATAAAAGGAAAGGTCTCACCCGGGTAATGAAGCTGAAGGGTTGTCATTCCACACGTGAAGTCTCTGGACACAGTCTGAGGTGAAGCATGTTGAGGTGGCAATCGCATTGGTTAGGTTGTGGTCGGTGGATGCAATATTATTTGATATGGATTGGGAGGAGCATACGGGAAAGTGGGCCCTATCCAAGGGTTGCAGGACTGGGGGAAGTAGGGCTCTATAGTGGAGATGTGAGGTTCCTGCTGTCTTAGGGTTCAAAAAGACAATTGATAGTTAATGTTATCATCACATTATTTGGTAATTGGGTTAACTTTAAAAAGTCCTTTTGTTATGGTTTGCTGTACAGTACCCAGTATCTTGTATATAGCTGTGCTATTGGATGCTTCTAATCTACTTGGTCTAGGCTTTCGAGAGAGTCAGCATATCAAATACACAGCCTATATATTAAAAAGATTCAGTTTGTGTTTTGAAAAACTTTGAGACACACAATTGATTTTCCCCCTCTCATATTAATTAACTAGTGATTTATATGTCTACATTTTGCTAGGAGTGTACATAAACACCATTCCCACCACCAAAAGACTGTGACCCATCTCTCCCACCCACTCCCACCCCCCACTGGCCCAGGAAGCTGCATGTCTACCCCTCACCACAGGGCTTTTACTTTGGTGCCCTACTAACAATTTGGTCAGGTCCTGCTTTTAGTTTCCCTTTCAGATCTTCTTAGTCAACTTCTGTTGATGAGTGGGATCATCCCATACTCATCTTTATCTTTCTGACTTAGCTCACTTAACATAATTCCTTCTAGCTCTGTCCAAGATGGGTCAGAGAAGGTGGGTTCTTTGTTCTTGATAGCTGCATAGTATTCCATTGTGTATATATACCACAGCTTTCTCAGCCACTCATCTGTTGTTGGGCACCTGGGTTGCTTCCAGGTTTTAGCTATTATGAATTGTGCTGCTATGAACATAGGAGTACACACCTCTTTTTGGTTGGGTGTTATGGAGTCCTTGGGGTATAACCCCAGGAGAGGAATTACTGGATCATATGCAAGGTCCATGTCTAACCTTCTGAGAGTTTTCCAGACTGCTCTCCACAGAGGCTGTACCAATTTACATTCCCACCAGCAATACAAAAGGGTTCCTCTGTCGCCACATCCTCTCCAGCATTTGTTGCTGCTGTCCTTTTTGATGTATGCCATTCTTACAGGCGTGAGGTGGTATCTTAGTGTTGTCTTAATTTGCATTTCTCTGACAATCAGTGACCTAGAGCAGTTTTTCATATGTTTGTTAGCCTTTTGGATCTCCTCTGAGGTGAATGTTTTATTCATATCCTCTGCCCATTTTTGGATGGGGTCATTTGCTTTTTTGGTGCTAAGTTTGCTGAGCTCTTTATATATTTTGGTGATTAGTTTCTTGTCTGATGTATGGCATGTGAAGATCTTCTCCCATTCTGTGAGGGGTCTCTCTGTTTGTTTAATAGTTTCTTTGGATGTGCAGAAGCTTTTCAATTTGATGTAGTCCCATTGGTTTGTTTCTGCTTTAGTCTTCCTTGCAATTGGGTTTGATTCATCAAAGATGTCCTTGAGGTGTAGGTGGGAAAGTGTTTTACCAATGTTTTCCTCTAAGTATTTGATTGTTTCTGGTCTGACATCTAGGTCTTTGATCCATTTGGAGTTGATTTTTGTTTCTGGTGAGATAAAGTGGTTCAATTTCATTCTTCTTCTGCATGTTACAACCCAGTTTTCCCAGCACCATTTATTGAAGAGAGCCTCCTTCTTCCATTTAATGCTTTGGGCCCCCTTATCAAAGATTAGATGTCCATAGGTGTGTTAGAATAACATTTCTATGTTCCACTTATAGACCTATTCTGCACAGCTCTCTTCTGAATTTTTAAATCCCTACTAGAACCCAGGTGTATTTAACACTCTAATCATATGGAAAAATACAAAATTCCATATATTTATATTCCAACATTAAAGTGACTTGTTTTGGAACCACAAAAAAAAAGTTTCAAGGCTGAAGCAATACCCTCCCTCTCCACCCACCCACCCTCCTTTTTCCCCCTGCCACTCAGGAACGATTCATCTTAGCTTTATTCCTTATTCCCCCCATGTGGTAAAGGTCTGATGTGAAATTACCACTGTGCATGTGGAAGTTAATTTCTTATTTATTTATTTACTTATTTATAAATGGAAATGGAAGTTAATTTCTAACACCTCAGTTGCCTTTTTATCTTACCTTCCAGCTGTCTTGGGAAATAGCAAAAAAAGAGTCATGCACTATTTGAAGTCATTGGTTTCTAAAGATCTCCTAAGTTCATTTTGTAAATACCTGGCCCCCTTGTTAAGATATTTGGTACATTGCTCTAGGAATCAACAAAAAGTGCTGTAATAGACACACTTAGACTACCATTCTTGAATGAGTCAAGATTATAGAAAGACCACTAGAAGTCTTCCATACTTGTCAAATATTACTTGCTTGCTGTGTCTCCTATGAATACACAGATGACATCAAATCTTGCTAGAGGAAACATGAATTCAGATTCTCTTTATTTCCTGTGTGTGGATCCTCCTAATCACATCTGATAGCTTTGCTTAAGCACAAAACCAGGATTGTCAGTACTGACAATTTTTGCTCTTCCAGGTCGGACCAGTGGTAGATACAATTCTCCATGTCCCATTCAAATAATAGATAGTATTTCAATAGTGGCATTGCCATAGGTTAAAAAATACAGACATCAGGGGCTGAGCAGTGGCACACCTGTTTAAGGTCACACAATACTAAGTGCAAGGACCCATGCAAGGAGCTGGGTTCAAGCCCCTGTTCCCCCAGCTGCAGGGGGGATGCTTCACAAGTAGTGGAGCAGATCTGCAGGATCCAATCTTTCTCCCTCTCTATCTCCCCCTTCTCCCTCAATACCTCTCTGTCTTATCCAATAAAGTGGAAAAAATGGCCACCGAAGCAGTGGATTCCTAGCTAGCTCTGAGCCCCAATGATAACCCTGGATGCAAAAAAGAAAAAAATATATAAATACAAATAAAGAAAAAAATATATAAATACAAATAAAAATATATAAATACAAATAAAAATATATAAATACAAATAAAAATATATAAATAAAGAAATAAAAATAAATAAAGTCAGCAAGTTGCAGATGCTGTCTTGATTTTATCCTGGTCAGACAACCTCACCAGTGTATCCTGGAACTTCACCTCTCCAGGGCGCTCCACTAGGGAAAGATATAAACAGGCTGGGGATAAAGATTGACCTGCCAGTGCTCATGCCCAGCTAAGAAGCAATTACAGAACCAGACCTCCTACCATCTGTGCCTCCCAAAATAATTTTGGTCCATACTCCCAAAGGGGGAGAAATGTTAGGGGAGGATGACCAGAGGCCTCTGAACTCCAACTCCATCAGGACCTGGAGAGTGAAGAGGAAAAAAGAAGGGTATTCAGAAGTAGTAATGGATGTAGGTGTGGCTTGGAAAGGAGAAGACGGGATCATAGGAAAAAATAAAGGACAAATATATATACATGTAGTCATAGAAATAACAGCCCACATCTGTGACCTTGGGAGAACTACTGTAGCCTCCAGTGGAGGGAAAGGGGATGCAGAACTCTGCTGGTGGCAGCGATGTGGAATTATGCACCTGTGATCTTATAATTTTGTAAATCAATATTAAGTCACTAGTAAAATTTTTAAAAAAATAATTAAAAAGGGATTAGTTAAACCATGCATGAATACAGGAGTAATAATGGTTAAATAAAAAAGAGGGAGTTAAATGTGAATCAGGGCAGGATTTCATGTGAAGAAAGACCACAAACACACACACACACACACACACACACACACACACGCACACACACGCACGTGCACATGCACACGCACACCAGGCACACAATCTACATTTTAAGTGATAGAAAATATTCATTTCTGTGTACCATCGAAGGAGGGCTTTTTCTGCATATCCATCTTGTATAAACAAGTCAGTCTGTTTGGTGAAGCAGACCTGCAGTCCAGACTCCATTCTTGCTGATGGAATTGTGGGTGATTTAAGGCTATGTTTGGTTGACTTGACTTTTTTTTTTTATTCTCCACTACATGTACCAAACTGATTTTATTAATAGCTACAACAATAATAACAACAAAAGCTTAGCAGGGAAGGTATTCATGTATTTTCATACAAGAATAGCCTTGACTTTTAGGTGCTGCCATCCATCCAAGCGGAAGATCTTTATACTGTACCGTAGATGCTAATGTTTTTTGAGAGCACACTCTATACCAGGCACCAAATAAACGCTTCTCATGATTATCACAGCTAACCTGTGCAACAAACTTATGAAGCATATACTCTTGCTAGCCCTGTTGCATACATGGGAAAGCAGCAGCACAGAGAAGTGAAGTGATTGCCTCAAAGCTGCACTGACTCACTTAGGACTTGTTCTAACCCCTAGGCTGTTCACACCCTGCAGGGACTCATCTCTGTTGAGAAATGCAGGACCATCTAAACGGCTTAACACTTGGAGATCTTCTACCCCATGAAAATGTTCCCCCCCACTCTCTGCTTTATGTATATTTTTCATTCCTATTTAGCATGGTCCAGACTCAGTGGTAGCTGTTTTTTCCCTTCTTCCTTCCTTCCTTCCTTCCTTCCTTCCTTCCTTCCTTCCTTCCTTCCTTCCTTCCTTCCTCCCTTCCTCCCTCCCTCCCTCCCTCCCTCCCTCCCTCCCTTCCTTTCTTTCTTTTTTTCTTTTTTTTTTAAACTTTATTTACTATTTGCTAGCACAGAGAGAGGAATTTAAAGGGAAAGGGGAGATAGAGAGGGAGAGAGACAGAGAGACACTTGCAACCCTGTTTCACCACTCACAAAGCTTTCCCCCTGCAGGTGGGGACCAGAGGGCTTGAACCTGGGTCCTTGTGCATTGTAACATGTGTGCCCTTAACTAGGTGCTTTACCGGCCGGTCCCCTCCCCCTTTCCTTTATACCAGTTTCATAAAACATTTGTCCTAGTGACAGGTGTGCCTTGGCCATGAAATATCCCTATCAACTTGTGCGTATGCTGGGGTTTAACCCGCAGAAAAAGCTTTCTGATTTCCTACCTTGACAAGAGGAGCTGGCAATTATTTTGTAACCTTTTCAAACACATACTCTAATTTTTAAGTCAGTGGTTTAATATAATCTTCTTTACTTGCTGGCTTGATTCAGAATAGGCTTCACGCATAAAATCATGCAAAGCTTTTGTTTTTGCAAAGCTCTCTCACAAATCACCCTGGTTTCATGCCCTAATTAATCAGTGTTCATGGGGGAATGAGCAGTTGTTTGCTTTTCGGCTTCTGCAGATAAACTAATAGCATAGCAGGAGAATTCTGAAATAACATGCGTTATTTTCATATTTGAAGCAGTTTCCCAAGGATCCTTACATAATTATCTAGAAAATGCAAACCATTGTTTCCACTGGAATTTTATCTCATGCTAAGGTTGGCGGGGCTTGGGGGACTCCCAAGATTAGAAACCCTCTGCCCTTACTAGGTCATTAGGGCCTGCTGTTATTCCAATATGTTAAATTGAACATATCATTATATTTAGCGACCTTTACCAGATTCCCTGACCCTTATCATTTACAAAAAAAATGTCAGCATGTTTCTGCCTCAATTAGATCACTTTTAAAAACATGTCATAAAGTCTTTCTCATTGACGGAAGTGAAATAGTGTGCGATTTTCCAGTTTAATAGAATAGTTTAATGGGATACTGGGAGCCGGAAAAGGTTTAGCTAACAATCCAATCTAAAGAGAAGAATTAATGGATTTCTTTACGATCCACCCTGGAAAATTGGCTTATAGAGCAGTGCCCCAAATCAGACTTTTACCACATCCCTACCACAGCCACTGTATACACTCAGGTCTTGAGTTTAAAGGACACGCTCATTCAGCATGCAGAACTTTAAAAAGAAAATGAAGGCGATGTTACATTCTCTGTGGGGCCACAGGAAAGTTCCCTTCCTCAGAGTAACCACCAAGCACAGGACAGAAGCTTAGGATGAGTGATGAAGGCTGGGTAGAATGAATAATGCATATAGGAATCCATAGAAAGAATGAAGTAATCTGAGGCAAACATCCCCCCCCCCACCCCATTTTAGGACTTTGGAGTCTGCTTACAGTTTTTGAGGTTGATTCTGTATCTCCATGAAAACAACAACAACTGATTTGCATAATTACAGATCAAACCAATCAGCTTGTCCAGCTAAAGGCTGTTTATATCAGGGCTGATATAAACGAGCAGACCCGTAGCAGTTCTGCTCTTAATACCTGTTCACTGGGGGCTGCTGCCCTATTCCCAGGGCTGTTTTGCCCTCTGTCCTGTGGCTTCGAGTAATGTAAATTGTATCTTGTCCCTGGATAATCGAGATCCGTGTTGACTTGTCTGTCCACTCCCTGGCGGTGCCGGGATAATGGTTTCGGTGGGCAATCAAGGAGGATGCCTCCTTGACTCATCTCTCATAATAGATTGTCCTCCTCAGGCAAAATTGAATAACCCCCGACATGGCCTGGAGGCAGGCAATGAGAATTCAATAAGTCTGCAGGGTCAGTGTCCTGTCATTTTTGGCAAGCAAGTAATTATTCTGCGCTGACATTCAGTAATAGGAAGCAGGAAGCTCCCGTGGACACCATCATCCTCCGGCCTGGGAAAGCCACCTTAGCAGAATTTTGCCCCTTTTACCAGCAGTAATTCCTGCTCTTCTCTGATGTGATTGGGTGTGTTTGTTTGTTTATTTATTGTGAGTTGCATGTGTCTTTTTTTTTTTTCCTAGATGCTTTCCCCACCCCTATCTCCACCTGAGCCAGTGTCCCAACCTTCAGAGTCTCAGTGTCTGTGGGAATGTTGACCAACTTCACTGCCTGCTGTTTAATATCTTCCACGTTGACGGTTTGCAGTGATGCAGTCTTTGTGCTTCTCTTGATTTGTGCAAGATTTATTACAAACCAAATACAGCTGCTGCCCACGGTCACAAACTATTTGGGCAAACCAGTTTTCTCCAGTGAAAACACAGGCAAAACTGTCTCGTGGGCCAGTCCAGCCTTCCTGTCCACACAGTCAGCTTCCCTTTTACAGCTCTGGGCAGGGAGGGGGCCAGTGCACTTGTGGACAGACCAAAGGAAAAGAGAATCATCTGCTTCTCAAATGAGCAGGCAGAAGAGAAGAAATTACTTTTTTTTTTTGGACCTCTAGTGAGATTCAGTGTTATTATGTACAGTTCCCCAGAGGACAGAATTTTAATATCAAAAAAAAAAAAAAAACCCTTGGTAAATTCACTTGAGCCTTCTGCCTTTGCATTTACATTTATGAATCATACACATATAATTTAAGTAGGTAACCTTTACCTAAACTAAGATGATGATGAACCTTTTAATATTCTTAAGATATTGCTGCCAGTGCTGTCCCCCCCCATCTAGACACACAGAGAAACCTTCCTGTGTATATATTCACAGAGAGCACATTGGCTTCTGTTAATCACTTCTCCCTGTTCAGATTGAGATCTCTTGACTTATGACATTTATTGAAAAGAGGATGCTGAATTGCCAGATTGGAAGAAAGCACAGTTTGCATCATTTTTGGTGATATTTGTTTTTATTTTGCCTCCAGGGTTATTGCTGGGGCTTGGTGTCTGAATTACAAATCCACTGCTCCTGGCCAACTTTTTTTTTCCTTTCCCCGCCCCCCCTAGTTGATAGGACAGAGATAAATTGAGAGAGGAGAGGGAGATAGAGAGGAAGAGAGAAAAATAGACACCTGCAGACCAGATGCTTCACCACTTGTGAAGCTTCCACCTTGCAGGTAGGGAGCCGAGGTCTCAAACTGGTATCCTTGGGCTTGGTGGTATGTACGTTTAACCGGGTCTGCCACCTCCGGGCTTCCGCCAGTCCTTTTTAAAAGAGAGGAAAAAACAACCGGAAACAGTGAGAAAGCAAAGGTGATAGGGAAGCCCACTCTCAGCCGTGCATCCCCCCCCCCCACAAGCTCTTCTGTCTCTGTCTGTGTATCTCTCTCTCTCTGTGTGTGTGTGTGTGTGTGTGTGTGTGCAGAAACTATTGCTTTATTCATTGTAAGGAGCCTCTCTCTGCTCTCTCCTGAGATCAGTGCACAGCGAGTAATGAAGAGGCTCTTCTAAGAGCAGAATAAGCACTTTCCATGACTGATTGGCGATTGATTATCGCTGGGTTGTTTCCCTACGGCCACTCATCACTATGCTTTTTTGACAACCAAGCTGTAGTTCTGACATGAAAAAGGTGTTTTGATCTGCATCAATTTGGCTTGTTAACTGTGACAAAACTCAAGCTGATACCGATCATGTTCAGTTGTCTTTGTTGATTTGAATCCTGGGCAGAAACAAGGTCTGTCACCAGAGCCTTTTTTATTCTTAGGGCACTGTAACACTAACCTGGCCCTCACTCACATGGGCCGGCCTTGTTCAATCGAGCAGGCTTTTTGACACTTCCTTTATTTCATGGTTGTCCCCAGTCATGTAATTTTGACAGTCTACTTTAGAATTTCTGACCTCCTTTTGTATAGCCATATCCAGACTGTTCACTGTATAACATTTTGGAGAGGAAACTGATAGTTGCTTGTGATGCAGACTACTGCAACATAAGGGAATATGTTCAGAACTCGTTTGCATTGAAGAGAATGTGTACAGCCTATAAGGAAAGCAGACAGCTGTTGTTCTAAGGATTGCACTAGGGAAAGGAAAAGCTCCAGGCTTCTCTTTGACATCCCCCCCAAGGGCTTTAGTTGACAGAATAAAATATGTTCTTGACAATGCATTGCTTCTCTCAGAAATTTAAGTCAAGATTTATTTGAAATTTACATATCACACTTACTATAACATTTTCTGCCATAAAACTATAAATAACTTGTATTTTGATATTAAATTTGTCTTTCTTTTAAACATGTAAGCAAGACATTATATACACATAGCTGAAACCTAATGGAATTTTTATTATTCAAATTGAATTGTTTCAAGATTATGATCAAAGTAATAATTCTTCTATTATTCTATAAAAAATTCCATTTCCCCTTCCTTCTTCCTCCTCGAACTTTCACAACCTGCTGTTACTCCCATATCATGATCAAGTATACAAATTCCAGAGAGTACTTTATTCATTTGTTTATTATTTGATAGTACAGAGAGAAATTGAGGGGGAATGTGATGGGAGAGAGAGGGAGACAGAGAGAGAGAGAGCAAGATTAAGGAAAGAGAGAGAGGGAGAGGCTTGCAACTCTGTTTCACCAGTTGTGAAGCTTCCTCTTACAGATGGGGAACAGGATGAAGAAAAACAGTTTTAATCAGGTTTCATGACACAATCTTTTCAAAAGCCACAAGATCTTAGGAACACTTTCATTAAAATAAAGTTGGCAGGTGAAAACTGCAACATGGCATTTTGGGGCAGGCATAATGGATTTTTTTTTCTCTCCCTCCCTAAGACTTTTGTCTTTTTTTTTTTTTAATTATTTATCTTTTTTTTTATACTTATTTTCCCTTTTGCCCTTGTTTTTTTCATTGTTGTTGTAGTTATTATTGTTGATGTCTTCATTGTTAGATAGGACAGAGAGAAATGGAGAGAGGAGGGGAAGACAGGGGGGGGAGAAAAAGAAAGACACCTGCAGACCTGCTTCACCGCCTGTGAAGCGACTCCCCTGCAGGTGGGGTTCCGGGGGCTCGAACCAGGATCCTTATGTCGGTCCTTGCGTTTCGAGCCACATGCACTTAACCCGCTGCTCTACCGTCCAACTCCCTTGTCTTTTTATTATTATTATTTTTAATAGTGGGCTTTTAAAAATTTTTAGTTATCTTTATTTCTTTATTTGATAGAGACAGAGAGAAATTGATAAGGGGGTGAGAGAGAAGGAGAGAGACAGACACTTCCAGTCCTGCTTCACCACTTGTAAAGCTTTCTTCCTGCAAGTGGGGACCAGGGGCTTGAAACCCTACTCCTTACGCAATGTAACATGTGTGCTCAACCAGATGCACCACCGCCTGGCCCCAAGACTTTTGTCTTTAAATTGGTTTTGCATGACTTTCACATGTTGATTTTTATACTTGTAGGTATGCACATATGTGCACAGCTCACCGTGCCTCCCAGCAAGTGTGAGATTGCTCTGACAACCACCACTGTTCTCATAATATCCAGGAGGCATTTTGGTTTCTGTAGCTTTGCAAGTTCTTTTGCTTTAGCCATCTCTACTCCATATAGGAGTGAAACCATTTGGTAGTTGGCTTTCACCTCTTACTTTATGTAGCATAATCACCTCCAATTATGTTCATTTTTCCTCAAGCATGCAATGTGATATATATTTTTTTTTCATCTCCAGAGGAGCATTTCATTAAATATACTTCCCACAATGTCTTTATATAGTTATCTATCTCAGGGCATTTAGGCTGGCTCCATATTTTGCCTGCTGTGAGTGGTACAGCTATGGACATTGGGATGCAGACTGCTTTTCAAGGTGTGATTTTGTATCTTTGGAATATAGGTCTGGGAGTTACATAGCTGGATCACAAGGTACTTCTATTTTTACTTTGTTTTTTTCTTGGCATTTCTATCATGGAGTTAGTCACTCGAGTTATCATTTTCACCCCAATGACTGTGTATAAAAATTATTTTCAGGGCTGGCCTGGTGGTGGCACATCTGGTTGTGCACACATATTACAACCAACAAGAATCAGGGTTCAAGCCTGCAGACACCACCTGCAGGGGGAAAGCTTCAAGAGTGGTGAAGGAGTGCTGCAGGCATAGCTCTCTTCCTCTTAGTCTTTCTCTGTCATATCAGCTACTAACTAAAATGTAAAAAAAGTTCCCTTTTGGTATTTTTGCTGCCTTATTTTTACATATATGTATACTAAAATGATAAATAAAAACTGACTTCTAAATTTCTCTCTGCTGTTGAAGACAAGTACTAGATGGAGGAGCCAGGTGGTGGCGCACCTGGTCAAGCACACATGCTGCAGTGCAGTGCACAAGGACCTGGATTTGAACCCCCTGTCCCCACCTGCAGGGGGAAAGCTTTGCGAGTGGTAAAGCAGGGCTGCAGGGGTCTCTCTGTGTCTCTCCCTTCTATCACCCCCTTTCCTCTCAATTTCTGGCTGTCTCTAGTCAAATAAATGAAGATAATAAAAAAGAAAAGAAAAGCACTAGGTGGAAGCTGATTACTGTCTCGGCTCTGAGAAACTGTGGCCCTGTGAAGCTTCTCCTCACTTTTGGGTTGTCATAGGAGCTGGGTCAAAAGAGAGTGTTCTCAGTCCTCACTGCTCTGAATAGCTTGTGAGCACCTGTCACTGGTGTTTCAAGTATTGAGACGACTTTTTCCTGCTCTGCAATGAGCCAAAGGCTTCCGAGCCTCACTGAAGTCCTGACCTCAGCACAGGTGAGCCCTGCTCACCCCTGACCATAGTAGCCTAGAGAATTCAGGACTGGAAGAGGAGATGAGATTCTCCAAGTCCTCATTCTGCCTCGTTCATCCTCAAAAATAGTTCCAGAGGGCCGGGAGTTAGCACGGTGGGTTAAATGCACATGGTGTGTAAGTTCACGGAATGGCGTAAAGGATCCCTGTTTGAACCCCTGACTGTCCATCTGCAGGGCGGTTGCGTCACAGTGGTGGAGCAGGTCTGCAGGTGTATATCTTTCTCTCCCCATCTCTCTAGATTTCTCTCTGTCCTATCCAACAACAACAACAATGGCAACAATAACAACTACAACAAGGGTAACAAAAATGGTATCTAGGAACAGTGGATTCGTAGCACAGGCACTTAGCCCCAGTGATAATCATGAAGGCAAAAAAAAAAAAATCTGCAAGAAAAAAAAAAATCCTTGCAGAAGCAGCCTATGAAGTGAGGGTAGTTGTGGTTATATCATAGTGTTCCAGGGTCTTTTGCTGGAATATTTTATTTTATTTTATTTTACTTCATTTTATTTTATAGCATTTCATCTCTATTTTTAAGCTTACTTCTTTATTGCCTCCAGGGTTGTTGCTGGGGCTCAGTGCTTGCACTACGAATCCACTGCTCCCGGAGGCCATTTTCCCCATTTTGTTGCCCTTGTTGTCATTATTATTGTTGTTGTTGCTGTTGTTGTTGTTGTTGGATAGGAATGAGAGAAGTCCAGAGAGTAAAGGAGACAGAAAGGTGGAGAGAAAGCCAAACACCTACAGACTTGTTTCACCACCCTCTCTGCAGGTGGGGAACTGGGGGCTCTAACCGGTAACCCTTGTGCCTTGTGCCATGTGCGCTTAACCCGCTGTGCTACTGCCCAACCCCTTTTAAGTTTACTTTGCATATAGACCCCAAAATTATGGTAGAGCTTTTAATGAGAAAAAGCAGTACAGAGACATGAAAAGTTCCATAGATCTCAAAGACCATTAGGAGACGCTGGTGAATGTGAAGGGGGTTGGTGTGCATTGGAAGGAAACACCAGTTGGGAATACTCTGAAGCCAGACCTCCCAGGATCAAACCTCAGCTCCATCACTTATTTGTTGCATCTTTCTGGAGACTTCAGATCACACACTTCTGTGCCTCCACACAGTTATCAGTACAGTGAGGATGTGAATTCAACTCACCAGTTAAAACTGTATTAGGATCAAGTTTAAAAGCCCAGGCCAACAGAACCCTATCTGCTTGAGTGGCTGAATAAATTGTGGTCTCTCTACACAATGGAATACTGTTCAGCAGTACAAAACAGCGAATTCACCTTTTTCACCTGCTCTTGGATGGAGCTTGAAGGAATCATGGAGTGAGATTTCACCTCCTCTTGGATGGAGCTTGAAGGAATCATGGAGTGAGATCTGCTGGGAAGAAAAGAATGAATATAGGATGATCTAACTCATGGGCAGAAGTTGAAAAATAAGAACAGAAGGGAAAACACAAAGCAGAACTTGGACTGGAGTTCGTGTATTGCACCAAAGTAAAGAACTCGGGGGAGGGGGCGTTCAGGTCCTGGAACATGATGGCTGAGGAAGACCTAGTGGGGATGGAATGGAAATGTGGAAAACGGAGCCACCAAGTACACCTTCTGGTGCTATCCCAGAGCAGCCACTGGCCATCTATCGCAGAAGCCCGCCTGCCTCTGGCCTCTGCAGCCAGCAGGGAAGGGCTCCAAGGGCCCGACTGTCACCTCCATCCGATCCGGACCTTGCAGCCTCAGCTCCTGGCAGCTCTGAGTTGCCCTTCCCCAGAGCGCTTCTGGCAGTCATGCCAGCCTCTCAGCCGCAGTCCTCACAGCAGCCACCCTTGCAGTCACCAACCTCGCAGTCAACAGCCTCTCTGCCACCCTGGCTGGTGCACCAGAACTATGACACCTCTTGCAAGAAGGAAGTCAACAAGCACGTCAACTCGGAGCTCCACACCTCCTGCAGCTACCTGCCCCTGGGCTACTACTTCCAGTCCAATGACATGGCCCTGGAGCACTTCTCCCTGTGCCTGTCCAGCAGTGCCAGGGAGCTTGAGCCCAAGTGCTCTCTCCCAGGTGAGGATGTATCTCTCTACATGAAGATGGTGCTTTCTGGAGCCAGGCAGATAATGCCGTAGGTGGGCAGAGGACTTAGATCCCTGAGGCCCCAGAGACTGCAGGTTCAGGACCTGGCAACACTGTAAGCCAGAGCTGAGTGGTGTTCTGTTCTCTAGCTCTCTCTGTCCAGTAAAATAAACTAATCTTAAAAATAAAGATGACATGTTCTTGTTGTATTTCAAACAGTGTTCTAGGTCTACAGTTTCGTCTCTAAGACTCTTCATTCATGATTTTTTTTGTTCCTACTGAGAGGGAAGATGCCTTTTCTTAAAGTGAACCATAGAAGAAAGGGAGCAGCTTGTCAGAGGCCCCACACATTCCACTGTAGGGCTCTGGCTTTCCCTCTGTGCGTACATTGTAATTATACACTGACCTTGGAGATCAGTTGCTGGCTCCTCATGGGATCCTACGATTAAAGTATACGTAACAAGTATGCTAAATTATTTTTAATGCGATTCTAGTGGAGAAGATGTGTGTAATTGCTAATTCCATTTCATTCTAGAGGCATCTGAGATAATGTCCCGGGGGGTCCAAGCTTACAGACTAGAGGAAGGCTATGTTCACACAGAGGCAACATCACTTTCCTGATAGCTGGTTTGCATGGAGAAAGACGCTCCTGGCCAGTTAGATAAGATTAAGGCCACCCGCACACTTTACAGAGGAGATTTGTGGCATTTGCATGCTTTTTATGGGGCGGGGGGTGAAGTTCAGCCCCTCCACTGATGATGTTCTGTTTGGTTTTTTCTGTCTCTCTTGTTTCTGTGTGGTGCTGGGCACAGAATCCAGGCTTCACAGACTAGCTTGAGTTCTACCTCTCAGCACCGGCCCCTGCAGTATTCTTAAAAATCTTACTTCTTATCATTGTTCAAAGTAAACCTACAACTTCCTGCCCCCACCTCCTCCTCGCCAGCTCCCACAAAAAAAAAAAAAAAAAAAAAAACTGGAGCACTGAGATGATTCTGTAGGTGATTTTTATCTGCTTTGCTATTTTAATTTTCCTCACTGGGGGCTTCACACTCTGAGCTGATTTTCTCAGCAAGTGAGACCATGGGAGGGAGGAACAGATACCACAGCACTAATGCTTCCTCTAGTGTGGTGGCTTAGGGCCCAAACCTGGGTCTTATACCTGACAAAACAGGCACACTATCCAGGTGAGCTATGTTTCCAGATCTCCTTTCCGATTCATTCATTCATTCATTCATTCATTCATTCATTCATTCATTTGTGTATTTATTTACTTTAAAACCTATTTATTTTGATAGGAAAAATTCTTTTTTTTTTTTTTTGCCTTTAGGGTTATTGCTGGGGCTTAGTGTTTGCACTATGAATACACTGCTCCTGGTGGCCACTTTTTCCATTTTATTGGATAGGCTAGAAAGAAATTGAGAGAAGAGGAGAGGTAGAGAGGGAAAGAGAAATATGGACACCTGCAGATCTGCTTCACCGCTTGGGAAACATCCTCCTTGAAAATGGGAAGCCCGGGTTTTGAACTATGTGCTGAGTACTAGGTGTGCTTAACCGGGTGTACCACCACCCAGCTCCTATGGTAAGAAAAACTTTGAAGTGCATTTGTGGCATTGGCAGGATACTGGTTTTTAATGGCTAAAGACCCTTGGAGAAATGGAGACACTATTTTCCTGTTTTGTGGATGTAGGCCATTCTCACAGCACACACACTTTAAAGATGGTCATATCACCAAGGCTGTTTCTACACCATGGTCAGCGGATGGTTTTATCTGTGAAGTTGTTGTGATGGAGATAGTTTCACTTTATTAGTAGGAAATCAAAGTGAATCCCAAGGACATGCAACGCTAGTGAATTCTGCTCTGTGAGAGTGAGAAAGAACAAAGAGGAGCTGTTGTTAGCTCAGGACATGCTACAAATGGCTAATGAGAAACACATGCCGACTTTTCATCTAAGTTGGGCCTTGTGGCGGCCATGTTCTCTCAATTATTTTGATTAATTAATTGACTCCAGCATCATCACCAGGGCTTAGTGCCTACAGGATGACTCTTCTGCTCCCTTCAGTCTTTCCCTGCCCCCTTTTCTTCATCCTGGTAGAGACAGAAATGAAAGGAACAGAGAGAGAAGAAACAAGAGAGAAAGAGTGGGGAAGAGTGAAAGAGATACCTGTCGCATTGCTCCACTACTCATGAAGCTTCCTCCCATAGGCTTGAGCCCAGATCCTTGTGTATGGGGACTTGTGCACTCTGCTGGGTGTAACACCACTGGCCTCAGTACTGTCACTTTAAGGAAAAGGAGGGGACCAGGGTCTTCCCTTCATTTTAGTCCACCCCAGGTTTAAACTCTTTGTGAGTACAACTACTGACCTAACAACTGGTCAGTTGCCTCAGAGCCTGCAAGAGAGGAATCTGATTCCATGGCAGCTTCCAAATACATGGCCCTGTGCTTTCTCCCGAGTCACGTTTCCTTTAGGACCATCCACTCTGAGAAAGATTAGAGCATGGATGAATGGGTGGATAGATGAATGAATGGGTAGGTGAGTGAACTGATGGATGAATGGGTGGATGGATGAATGGATGGATAGATGGGAGGTGAAGTGATGCTTAGATGGGAGAAAAAGAATGCCTGAAGGAAGCTATTCCTTTCTCCTCCACAGGAAAATGTCCAAGTTATGCTGAATTGTCTCTTCATCTGTACTCTTGAGCTATGATTGTTAGGGAAATCTGCTGGAAATCAGAAAGACTGGAGCTGAGGTGGGTGGAGGAGAAAAGAGTTCTGTTTGTATGGACTGAGAGTTCAGATCACTCTGAAAATCCCCAGCCCTGAACAAAGGTATGGTACAGGGGCTGCAGGCTCATATACAGAAAGCGTCATCACAGAAGAGAGGCTGCAAGGTTAAGGGGTGGGACTTGGATCTGGTTAAGGTTAAGGGTCTGGCTGCCTTAGTTACTGTTCTCTTTTTTGTATAGCTGTGTCTGGGCCGCTAACCTTGGTTACTATAGATACGTTAGGCACATTCTTTTTTACATAAAGCATCTTACTTTCTTGGCCCTCAGCCTGACCTTCTCTGTCTCAGTTCTTTATTTCCACACACTTGACCTTATACTTCTACACAACCACCTGTTTGCACATTCTCAGCCCATCTGACATATTTTCAGTTTCTCTGCTCTGACTTGGGGCCTTCTTATAAACACACCACAATCATATTATAAGCCCAGATCATAAGCATATTTTAAGGCTAAAATTTTGGAAATTCCCTCACATGATGAACAACTACCTTGAATTCAAGTTTATTATTATTATTTTATTTTTACTTTCAGATGACCCTTGGTGATCTTTCTTTTAGCTCCACATAAACAGGCATCACATCCGTTGGATGACTTTTCACTTCACTCTAACTCTTCCCGAAGCATCAGTTCTACAGTCTGTTGCTCACTGCTTCCCCTGGGCTGGCAGGTCTGCAGGTGGGAGACTGTGAAGGGAGGGAGCCAGGTCTGCCTGCATCTTCTCTCACAGCTCCTCCTTCACAGACCCTCAGTCCTGGACCCAGAAACACAGGCGACCCAGTCTGTTAACATTGCCACATTCTGATTATTTTCTCCTGAGGAACAACTCACAGGATGCTAACTTATGTTTACTTATTTTAAAAAATATATCATTTTATTTATTTTGCATAGAGAGAGACGTCGAAAGCAAAGGGAGAGAGAGAGGGAAAAAAGTGACACCTGTGGCACTGCCTCACCCCTCCTGAAGCTTCCCCCCTGCAGGTGGTGAATGGGGGTTTGAACTCGGGTCCTTGCATATGGTAACGTGTGCTTAACCAGGTGCACTAGCACCCAGCCTGTAGTTTTGGTCCTCTGAATGGTGTAAGAGCTGTTGGTATGGCAGGGGAGCTGGGGAGGACGGGGCTCTTCTAAACCCACAGTGCAGGTCAATGCGTGTGTGATTTCATCCTCGGATAATACGAGGGTCTTCTGTGAGCATATCCTTGGAAGGCAGCTGTCTGAGGGTCTCAGGAGTGTGTGGACCATGCGTGATACACACATTCCTGTAGGTATTTGAGGTGCCTCTCCCCCAAAGGTCCTTACAGTACAAGAGTTTACAGGTATAAGAAAAACTATTGAGCATACTCTACATGTGGGATTCTGACCACCAGTCAGACATGCTGTTTTCTACTAAGAGCCTAAGTCACTACTGTCCCTCGTTCTAAAAAACCAAATTATTTACAGGGTAGAGAGATAGCTCACGGGGGTGGGGGCATGTGGGGGCGCACCTGGTTAAGTGAACCACTTGCTGGAACCCAGGTTCTAGTCCCGACTCTGCACGTGCAGTGGGGATGCTTCATAAGCTGTGAAGCAGGTCTGCAGATGTCTCTCTCTCCCTCTCTCTTTCTCCCATCCCTTCTTAACTTCTCTCTGTTCTGACAAATAAAAATAGAAAAGGGGGAAAAATGACCACAGGGAATGGTGGATTCCGTAATGCAGTCACTGAGCCCCAGCGACAATTATGGTGGCAAAATTAAATTAAAAATAAAAAGAGAATAGCACACTGGGTAGGATGCATATGGTCCAGGTTCGATCCCCAGTACCGCAGGGGAAGTGCCCTGGTAACAGGGGAAGCTTATTGCTAAAGGCATCTTTCTTCTTCCTGAAGGAACATGTGGGCCCCAGCAGTGAGATCACACAGGCTCAAGGTCTCAGTTCAAAAACATTTTTTTTAAATGAACCAATAAGCAATGCAGTGGTTAATGGCAGTGATGTTTCAAGAAATCAGCTAAGCTCATTTTGAGGAAAAATACTGATAACAGAGAAATGACAAGTCCTTGGGAAAGGTAGAAAATCAGGCTTCCGCCTCCATCTCTGAGGCCCCTCTCCAGCTGTGTCCTTCTACTTCTGCCAGAGCCATGCTAGCCTGCCTCCTGAACCAAATCAATGCAGCTAGCAAAGTGTAACATGCTAGGCCATTACAGCCATGATCTTTGTTATGCTTTTCCTGACATCTAAATTTACTGATATTGATATAATAAGCCATTTTGTGTTTTCATTTGTATAAACCAAATGTGTGGCTTAACTTATTGATTTTGTAATCAAGATATAGTTTACTGAAATGGTGATAAGATGAACTTGTAAACACACGTTCTCTGCTCTTTCATTAATCCAGCAGGCACCTTGCACGTTGCCAGCAATCTGCAGAGGTCGGCAGAAGATTTGATTTGGGTGGGGGGTGGGGGGTAGGCAGACAGTGCAGGAGAATGGGGCTGGCTACTGAGTAATTTACTCAACAAGTGAGGATGGAACTCTTGGAACTCTACATGAAAGAACAGACAAGAACAAAGCAAATATAGGGAAATGTATCTATATATTTATTGGATAGAGACAGAGAGAAATTGAGAGGAGGGAGAGAGGAGAGAAACAGACAAGACACCTGCAGCCCTACTTCACCACTTGTGAAGCTTTCCACCTGCAAGTGGGGACCAGGGCCTTCGACCCAGATCCTTGAGCACTGCAACATGTGCACTCAACCCAGTGCACCACTGTACAGCCATATGTATATATATGTTTGACCCAGTGGGAGAACAAACAGTGGAAAGTCAGAGATGAAAAGAAGTTGGAGAAACAACGTAATACAAACTAGAGGGGGTAGGATGATATGTGAAAACAAGCTCTTGGCACATGTTCAGCTAAGATGCTTAGTTGAGCTCTCAGTCCATTTTTTAGAAATGAATAGTAATAATAGTAAATTATTACTATTATTTTTTACTTTAAAATATTTAATTAATAGTAATTAATAGTAAATAACATGTCATGGTACTCAGTTGTGTGGGAGTTAAAGGACTGTTCCAGGTCAGGTACATAAATAAAGGAGAGAAGCAGGACCCCACCTCAGGGTTGTCTGTCTGTTGTTCAGTTCAAGTCCTCAGGGAGGAGGGAGTCTAGGCTTATAGCTGGGGAGTGTAGGTTTGAAAATGAGGAGCCACTTCTTCTAAGGAAAGATCAGAAGGCATTTTCCGTGTGACAAGACAGAGTTGGGGGGGTGGCACACCCGTTTAAATGCACACACTGCAGGACAAAGGACCTGGGTTCAAGCCCATAGTCCCCACCTGCAGGGAAGGGGGGAGACTTCACAAGGAGTGACACAGTGCTGCAGGTATCTCTCTCTGTCTTTCCCTCCATCTCCTTCTTTATCCCCCTCCTTTCCTCTCAATTTCTCTCTATATCTATACAAAGAAATGAATAAATTACATATATACATATACACATACACATACATATACATATACGTTTAGAAAGCAGACTAAGGATATCTAGCTAGACAGAAGGGTGTGTAGATGGTCTGGAGTTCTGTGAGCAGCTGGAGAGTATCTGAATGCCTGCTGTAGACCAGGGGTTCTGTACAGTGGGGGGAGGAGTGTGAGCAGTTGGGGAAAGGCTACCTACCCCTAGAACATGCGTGGGGGACAGGCCATATTTGCAGTGACACCCCTCAGTGTAGGAGCTGTGACCTTTCCAGTCTCTTCCTTCCTGCCAGCTGGTGGGAGGGACTAAAGGCCTATTCTACAAGCTTCTATTGCTCCTCTGCTTCTCCTCTCTCTGCCTTCTGTGTATGAGTTCCACAGTGTTGGCAAAGTATTTTTTTTTCTTTTGCAAAGAAAAAATTCAATCCTTTTCAAATACTATGGGACAAGTTGCTGAATTGAATTCACTAGACCTTTCGTTCTCTGCATAGCCCCCTCCGCTGGCCACCTCCTCCATGCTTCTGTCTTTTTTAAATTTCTGCTCTGGTCTTGGCTGAGACTGTCAGAACCTTTGATCTCCATTTAGTTTTTTCCTGCCATGTTGTTAACCTTCTCTCAAGAATCTCCTCCACTTCCAGAAAGCCTCTAGAGGGGGCCTCGGCCTCTCTCTCTCTCTCTCTCTCTCTCTCTCTCTCTCTCTCTCCCACAGTGCAATGTAGATATCACTCCTCCATATACCTCAGGTGTGGAGCTGGCTCATAACCCCCACCCCTCAACACCCTGCAATGCCTACCTGCCTCTCACCCGAGACCTGGTCCTTCCCCATGGAGGATGCCATCTGTATGTTTCCAGCACATAGCTCTCAGCAGGCACCAATGTGCACACCTCAGTATTCACTAGAAAAATGAGGGATTCACAAACTGGCTTGCTTCCTTTTCTGTTGCACTATCGTGTGTGTGAGTGTGTGTGTGTATGTGTGTATTCTTCTATCACTAAAGTTTTTCTCTTCTGTGTGTACTGGTAAACTTAGTGCTATTCTGTTGAAATTCACATTTTCTTCTGTATCTAGCAAATAAGGAAACTAAGTTTGCTACTTTTAACTTTCTATATAAGTCCCAACCTTTATAACTTCATATTTTTCCTCATTTGATTAGCACCTGTGTGGGTAATTCTAAATAATAGAAAGCATCCTTGAAATAATAGGAAGATACTTCCTGTTGGAGCTAACTGCTTTGGGAGTTAATATACTATTGCACTGTGTTTACACCTTTATTTTATTTCCCATTTTGCATTTACAGGCCTGTTAATTCCATTTGGCAGTGTGAGAGTGTACAGTGTCTTATTCATGTACAGTAGCATTGCCATCAATTGTCTGATCTACTGAAAACAATCCACTAAACATGCTACTGCAGAAACTGGGGCCTGTCACTGGTATTATCTCCTTCAAGATGACAGGCGCTCTCTGGAGGCCAAAGAATTCTTAGTTGTATGAATTTGTGACTAATAGGTGGTTTGATGTGACAAGATCTGGCTGCCTGGGGAAATTGAACTATCTCTGTGCTCGATACCCTTTGTGTCTCATTCTTTGTAGGTTATTGTTGGCGGCCTGGGGGGACCTCTTTTACAGTTTGCATTCACAGGCAATATGAGATCAGCAAGAACACGGTCGGGAGTTTTACTGTCGTTATTGATCGGCTGCCATTCTGTTCTGTAGCAGCTAATTTGCTTGTTAGCACTTATTCTAACAGCTATTTATAGTTTTAGCATGAACAGTGCTAAATTAAAGCACTGTTGGTGAATTAAAGCAGAACCGTGCAACTTTGAGTCAGAAGGTCTCCCTTGAACCAAGGTGTTTTCTGACTTGTGGCTGGCAATCTTGTTTAAAGACATGGATGTATTATTGAGGTTGCGATATCTTTGATATTGATCAATATGCACATTTCAAAAAAATAAAAACAAACAAGGAAATTCTATTTAGGAGAAGATACTGTTTGTAAAATGTCTTTTGCCTATACATCTTATATACAGATAGCACAAAGGGTGATGTACCAGGAATTCATGAACCTGGCTCTGAAAGTTGGGATTTCCTTGAAGCCAGCACTCAGTAGATGTGTGTCTGACTGACTCACATTCTCTGTTCTAACTGAGGAGGGGCACTTCAGGTCCAGAGTCATCACTGGAGGGAAAAGAAAAGCCTTCTCTGCCTCCCTCTGTAGAGGAGGCATGTTTCCACCAGAAATGACTTTCTAGGGACAGAAGATGTAGGTATGTTTCCCCCCCTAAATACAATTATGTAGGAGGAAGAATTGATTAAAATAAAGAAAAGCAAAATTCATCAACATAATGTACTAAGCGTATTCCCTTAAATTACATATATAAAGTGACATATATAATAATATATACATAATGTATCTATGTCACATCATTATAATCATATAGACGAGGTTAAAAATATGTGTATATCTCCTGCTATCAAAAATTCACAGAGGCCAAAGAGTGGAAGCAGGCTAAATGTCCATCAACAGATGACTGACTAAAAATTTATGGGATATATATTCATTCCATGGAGCGCTACTCTGCCATAAAAAGGTGATATTGTGTCCTTCTCTCCGTCTAAAAATGTCAGCCAAGAGTGGTATACAAAAAGAGGAGGAGAAGGAGGAAGAGGAGGAGGGAGAAAGGAGAGAGAATAGGGAAGAAGAATGCCAGGAGAAACCCTCCCTTTGAGGGTGAGTACAAGAAGCTGGGTTTGAGTCCTCAGTGCCACAAGAGAACAGCATGCATAGCGCCAGGGAGAGCTTCCTGAATGGTGCAGAAGTGCCTCTCCTTTGATGAGAGCAGTGGTGGGTTCGTATAGCTGCAAAGCCTTAGCACAAAAAGGAAAGGAAGCTGGAGGTTTGGATTGTAAGCTCAGGCAACGAAGGGAGGAGAGTGTGTGTAGATGTCAGGGCACAACCCAAGGAAACGAGAGGCACAGCCCCCCCCCCCCCCCCCCCGCGTTGAGTCTAGAGTGCCAGGTAACAGCAGTGCAACAGCACAGGGAGGATTGAGGACAAGCCTGGCCACGCTAGAGAAGCTTCCACTCGGAGCGGCGCAGTGTCCTCCCGTGAGAAATCACTGCTTACGTGTGTGTATTATGCCTTCATTTCACAGGACCGAAATGGTCCCAAGTGAAAACAAGCTCGTCAGCCAGAGCAAGGAGAAATCTCCAGGGAATGATGAATGACGGAGACAGACGTGGCATTGCTCTGGAACTGGTGCCAGTTTGGCTAGAAAGGTGTATCTCAATTCAGACAGACTCAGAAAGGTAGCTTACTGGGCAGGGTGGTGAGCCTTGCCCTGCACCACTCGAGAGGTGATATGACACCAGCGGAATCTGCTATGGTGGCATTTCTCCCAGTTTCTGAATGTTTCTCTTTACCTTTCCAATGCCCCCACCCCAGCCCCTGTCCCCCTTTCTGCCAGTGTTATCACTGGGAGTCATTGCCTGCATGACTCTACCACTCCCAACAACCATTGTTTTGATAAAGGATGAGAGACAGTGAGAATTAAAGGGACAGAAACAGAGACTGAGAAAAAGAGGAGAGACACCTGCAGCACTCTCCCACCACCCATGAAGCTGGCCTCCACAGCAAAGGGGTCTGGGGATTTGAATCCAGGTGCTTGCACATAGGCAGTGTGTGTGTTCTACTAGGTGAACAAGCACCGAGCCCCTCTGTCTGGAATCAGAATGAAAACTGACCTGGAGTGATGAGATTGTATGTACCTGAGGTCCCCAATCCAACTCCACCGAAAAAAAAAAAAAAAGAAAGCAAACAAAGGCACTATGAAATTTTTGTTTGAGGAAGAAGCAATTAGAAATGAGAAAATTTTGGTATATTGCACCAAAGTGAAGGACTCTGGGGTGGGGGCAGGGAGAGGTCCTGGAACATGTCAGCATAGGAAGAGCTAGTGGGGGTTGTAGTATTATGTGGAAAACTGGCAAATGTTATCCATGTACAAACTATTGTATTTTACTGTCGACTGTAGACTATTAATCCCCCACGAAAGAAATTGTGTGTTTTTTAAAGAAGTAAAATGAAAAAAATTACTCAATGAAATAGAAATACCGATGGAAATTTTTTCGAATAAGTTAGAAAAACCTTCACTGCTTGTGAAGCTTCCTCTTTGCCTGGTGCATCCATGTGGTGGCCAGAGGCATAATCTTGGGTCCTCACACAGGGTAAAGTATGCACTCTGTCAGGTGATCTATCTACCAGTCCCTCCACCCCCGTAGATTTATTTTATTTTATTTTTTTGCCATCAGGGTTATCACTGGGACTCAGGGCCTGCAAGACTCCAAAACCATCCCTGGTAACCTTTTGTTTTTCTTCTTTTCTTTTCTTTTTCTTTCTTTCTTTTGGCATAGAGTGAGAGGCCGAAAGATATAGCAAGGGAGAAAAATGGGGAGAAAAGCGGAAGAAACACCTACAGCACTGCTCCACTACTCATGAAGCTTCTCCCCTATAGGTGGGAATTTGGGGTTTGAACTCAAGTCCTCATGTATGGTAAAGTTTGTGCCCTCCTATAAATTAGCCTATAAATTATCTTTAGATGATGTCACAGATCCAAGATGAGTTTAGCTGAACAAAAGGTACCCATGGATGTTTTTGTTAAAGTTCACACAGATAAAGTGTGCTGACTTCTGTATACAATGCCACCCAGCATAATCCTTTCACAAATAATGCCTTCCCCTCACACACATGCTCTCTGTTCCAGTTCTTTCATCTTCTCATCGTTAAGCAAAATAGAGTTTCTTTTTCTTTTCAATGCTCCTTTGACCTCTGTCATTGGGATTCCTGGGTGGAGAGGGATTATACTCTTCCTAAATGTTGTTTCTTTTAAAAATGTTTCCTTCCACTCTGGCTTCTCATCTATGTACAGCTCATAGTTTAGATGAAAGAAAAGGAACAAAAACCTTCCTCTGAATCTCTTGAATAGTTCTTAAAATTATTCCATTTCTTTCCTGAATTTCTTTAGAGCTGGGATGGTGGAGGTGGTGGTGTGGGCAGTCTCTTTTAAAAGTCAACTAAGGGTTTTGGTAAAATAGCTAGAACCTGAATGATATTAAAATGCTAAATTGTATTAAAAGCGTAGAGAAAATTTCACTTTTAAATTTCCTTAACTAGGACTTCAAAATTGCTACTTGTGCTGTGTGTGGCCCCATACTGAGTTGGATGGAAAGGGTAAATGCTTGAGTGGAAACTAGACGGAGGCCTTCCACAGGCATGACTATAGAGTAGCCACAGTTGCCTTTTGCTTTCCCAGATCAGCTAGGAAAAATCAATGGAAATCAGCTGAAAACTCAATAAAATATGACCAAGATCTCTTAAAAAACTCACCAACTCACAGGTGAGTACAGGCATGTGTGGCTCCTGGACAGAAAAGTGGGGACGGAGTGATTCCTGGGACAAAACAGCTACATTCAGGGGCAGCAGGTGCCAGACTGGGAGTTTGGCAGCTGAGGTGTACCACTTCTGGGTCCCAGTGAAAAAAGGTCCCAGAAAGGAAAAGGAAGGAAGGAAGGAAGGAAGGAAGGAAGGGAGGAAGGGAGGAAGGGAGGAAGGAAGGAAGGGAGGAAGGGAGGGAGGGAGGAAGAGAAGGAGGAAAGAAGGAGGAAATAAGGAAAGAAAGGAGGGAGGGAAGGAAGGAAGGAAGGAAAATCACTTAAACCACAATTGAGAATAGACACTTGTGCCTTGTGGCCGGAAAGGGGGTGGTGGGTGAATGATTCCCAGGACTAAAACCGGTTCTCAGAGATGGCAGGCACCAAATTAGCTTGGCAGTTGAGAAACAACACTTCCAGGTCTAAGTTTTAACAACAAAAAGACTGTTATAAAGAAATAAAATGAGTGGCCCAGGAGGTGGCATAGTGGATAAAGTGTTTGACTCTCAAGCATGAGGTCCTGAGTTTGATCCCCAGCAGCACATGTATCAGAGTGATGTCTGGTTCTTTCTCTCTCCTCCTATCTTTCTCATTAATAAATAAATAAAATCTTAAAAAAAAAAAAAAAGAAAGAAAATGGCCAAAAAACTCACCAACTTACAACTGTGACTTCCTGAGTATGCACTGCTGTTGTCACACAGGCAAAAATGGCTACAGGGATCAGCAGATTCAGTGTGCTAGCACCACCCCCAGTGATAAACCTAGTGGCAATAAAAGGAAGGAAGGAAGGAAGGAAGGAAGGAAGGAAGGAAGGAAGGAAGGAAGGAAGGAAGGAAAGAAGGAAGGGAAAGAGGGAGAGAAGGAGGGGAACGAAGGAAGGAGGGAAGGGGAAGAAAAAACAAAGATAAAATATTTAAAAAACAAACATTTGTTTATTTTTGGATTGAGTCAGAGAAAAATTGAGAGGGGAGAGAGAAGGAGAGACACCTGTAGCACTGCATCACCTTTTGTGAAACATCTCCCCTGTAGGTGGCTCTTATGAAACTTCCCCCCTATAGGCGGGGACTGGGGTGATTGAACCTAGGTCCTTGCTCATTATAATATGTAAGCTCAACCAAGTGTGCCATCCCCCCCCAAACATTTCCTCATCTCTATGAATAATAGGCCGTGCTCTGGGATTATTTAAGAGAAGGACTGGAAAAACATGTTCCTCGGCAGAGGGTAGATAACATAATGGTTATGCAAAGAGACTCTTGTGCCTGAGGCTTCAAAGTCCCAGGTTCAGTCCCCATAAGCCAGAGCTGAGCAGTGCTCTGATAAAAACAAACAAACAAACAAAAAACCATGTTCCTATCATTCAAGATGTTGCTTATACTTTCAGTTTTTCCAAAACATTTGCATTTACACCCAGTAATTGGGCACTTTTGGTATATCATCTTTGGTAAAGCTTCTATTCAGATCTTTTGCAAATTTTCTTTTCTTTTTTTTCTTCCCCCTTTCTCAGTTTTTAGTATTTGTTTTGAGACTCATTACATTCTGAGGACAAATCTCTCTTTGATCTTACAGAAAATTTCTCGAAGGCTTGGGCTTGCCTTTTCATTTCTTTAATGGTGTCTTTAAAGGCAGACAGGCTTGATTTCAGTGAAGTCAAATTTGTCGGTTTGCTCTTTTATGGATCCTGCTTTTAGCACATCTAAGAAATTTTGTGTTATTGAAAGTCATAGATTTAATCCTATATTTTCCTCTTTATCACTAAGAATGATGTTTAAGCCTCCCTTTTGGATGTTTGGATACATTTAGAGGTCATCTGGCAAACGCTAGAAGAAGAAGAGGTCATCTGATGATATTTGTCGCGGTTGCAATATGGTTCTCTTTGTGTAGTTTCATCTGCCATCTAATCTACTTGTTTATATCATATTTATGTAGACATATAGAGATATATCAGCTTGAATAATTTCCCTTAAAGTGCCTTGTAAAGCAGTGCTATTGGCAATGAGTTCATCCCTTTGTGTGCTTGACGACATCTTTGTTTTATTTCCTTTTCCTTATACGGATAGAGATAAAGAGTCAGAGAATGAAACTACAGCTCTGAATCTTCCTTTAAGGTGGTGGTCCAGGCCAGGCTGGAAGCTGCGCTGTGTACATGGCAAATCAGCCCACTAGCCAAGGGGGTTATGTCTCTGACCTTTCTTACTGTTCCAAGAGACCTTTGTTCTGGGTAAAGGATTCTAGGTTGACCCATTAGATTTTTTTTTTCTTCCCATACTTTGAGGGTGCTTCTCCATGACTTTCACTTTGCTCTATATCTCATGGGAGGTTTGCTTTCTGCCTTATCTCCATTCCTCAGTACTTAATGGGTCTTTGATAGCTGTTCTCTTTTGTGATTTTTCTGTTTATTCGTGGTTGTAAGGAATTCGATATGTTGTGCTGTAGGCTAGTTTTCTTCACATTCATGTTCAGGAATTTTTTTTTTTTCTTTTAGCTTCTTGGATCTGATTGTGTGTTTGTAATTATCATCATTTTGGGAGATCTTATCGATTTGTCCCCTCACCACCCTTCTTAGGATGACAACACTTGAGTTTACTCTGTTGCTAATGGTGTCTGTTTTTTGGCTCCTTCCATGCTTTAAGTTGGATAGTTGCAATTTATTAAAATCCCCGCATCTTTTTTCTTCCTGTCATTTTTAACCTGTCGTTAATCTCACTGATTATGTTTCAAGATCATCCATTGAGATTTTGACTTCTAGGAATTTATTTTCATGTCAGTAAACATTTATCATTTCTGTTATATTCTTGGACATGTAGATTATAGTTGAAACAGGTAATATCTGGGTTCTAGTCGTCCCATTCTCTCCATTGGAAGGTCAGGGTCTGGAAGGACTGATCTGTTGGGAATGCCATTGCTGGCCTCTGGGCTCAGTGCAACTGACTGGGACAAGGTGCACAGAGCCTGGGAGTCCTGATGCACTCCCTGATCTAGCAGATTCTGCATGGTTATATACTCTATCTGCTGATCTAGCAGATTCTGCATGGTTATATACTCTATTTCCTGTACTGAATTAATACATTTTGTGAGCACAACCCACAACACATAAATATAAAATGTTGACTGACCCCAAATTATCAAATTATATTCACATACTATTTTTTCCAGAAATACTGCCATAAATTGGTATAAATTCTAATTTTTTTTTTGGCAGAGCTTAACACAATCCTAGATAACACTATCAACTGTGGGGCTACAATAGATATATTGATCGAAATTGTGTCAAGAGGACAAAGAAAGTTGTTAAGTATTATCAGCTGATCAATAGAGGATCACAATAAATGCTTATCGATACAGTACAGTACAATATAGTACAACACAATACAATACAGTACGTACAACCAGAATGAGAAAAAGGCATATATATTTTTCCAACTATAAATTAATTGAGGGGGTGGGGACAAGCAGGCAGTGGTACATCTATCTGGCTGAGCATACACATTACCATGCACATGGACCTGGGCTCAAGCCCTCAGTCCCCCCCCCCCCCCCGCAGGAGAGAAACTTCACAAGCAGTAAAGCAGTGCTGCAGCTTCCTCTCTCTATATTTATCTCTCTCTCCCCTCTCAAGTTCTCTCTGCCTTTATCCTTTATTTTGAAATAAAAATTTAGAAAAGTGAGTATGGAGTCATCTAAAGAACACGAGGAGTCTCAAGGAGAATCTAGTTGGGTAGCAAAATGTAGGAATTTACTTTTCCTTTGCCTGCACAGACTTGCCACACTTGCTTTCAATCCTTCTGATGTAGACTTCTGTCCCCAGTGTGAGGTGACAGACTGTGGCTTGACTTACACTTCTCTAATGAAACGTGACATTGGCCACTTAGTCTTATGTCTATAGCCACCTCTGGAGGCCTTCTTTGGGGAAGTGCCTCGCTAGATCTTTAGACAAATGTGAGTAATTGCCAGAAATACTAGTAGGAGCTAAAGCAAGATATGTTTAAGTTATAGTTTCTGTTGAATTGTTGTCTAGTTAGATATTTCTGTCTAAAAAATAAAACACTGTGGGAAACCCATTATGGAGCTGGATATCTTTTTGAAAAAACGTTTTCATTTGTTGATTAGTGAGAAGGGACATTTGAGCATCAGCCTAGCACATGCAGTGCTGGAGACTGAGCTCAGCACTTTGAGCTTGCAAGGCCTGTGCTCTGCCACTGTACCACCTCCTCTGTGGTGGCAAGTAGCTAACTTTAGTGACAGGGAAGTTCTACAATGGAAGAACCTGTTTATTATCATCATCATCATCAACAACAAAGTCTTTGTTAACAGGTGAAAGTATAGGGAGAGTCCAAAAATCACAGATCAAGATGACTGTTAATAAAATATTGGGCTGTAGAGAAAATCATGTCACATTTTTAAAAATTTTATTATTATTATTATTATTATTTTTGCCTCCGGGGTTATTGCTGAGGCTTGGTGCCTGCACTACAAATCCACTGCTCCTGGAGACCATTTTTCCCATTTTACTGTCTTTGTTGTTACCATTGTTGTTGTTGTTGTCATTATTAGTATAGTTGTCACTGCTGTTGTTGGATAAGACAGAGAAATCTAGAAAGGGGGGGAAGACATAAAGGGGTAGAGAAAGACAGACACCTGCAGACCTGCTTCACCACCTGTGAAGTGACCCTCCTGTAGGTGGGGAGCTGGGGGTTCAAACCAGGATCCTTATTATGCTGGTCCCTGTGCTTCACGTCATGTGCGCTTAACCCACTGTGCTACCACCTGACCCCCCCATTTTACAGAAAAATGTCATGATATTTCCAACAAAGCATTAAAAAAACCATAGACTTATTATTCCAAGACGGGAAAAATCTAGATGATATTTGCAACTTTTAGATGCTTGGGATACAATTTAAGGACAAGATTATACTTTATACTTACCTGTTGAAGAAAAATTTTAAAAAAGAGAATGGGGAGGGGGCACATCTGGTTGAGTGCACACATTATCATGCCCAAGGACCCAGGTTCGAGCCACCAGCCCCACCTGCAGGGAGGAAGGTTCACGAGCAGTAGAGCAAAGGTTGCGGGTGTCTCCCTGTGTCTCTCCCTTTCTATATTCAACTTCACAGTCATAAAAAAGAAGTACTGGCTTCTTTTAAAAAGAGATATATAGGGGATAGGTGGTGGCGCACCTGGTTGAGCTCACATGTTACAGTGCATAGGGACCCAGGTTCCCCCTGCCGGGGGAAAGCTTCACGAGTGGTGAAGCAGTGCTGTAGGTGTCTCTCTGTCTCTCCCTCTCTGTCTCCTCCTTCCTTCTCAGTCTCTCTGTGTCTATCCAATAAATAAATATAATAACTAAAAAATTAAAAAGGTATTTAAACTAGTGATAGGGGCATAGGGATGGAGAGATAAAGTGACTTTTTTGTCACCGTGTTATTTCTGGGGTTCAGTGATTGAATGTCACTGTGCAGTTCCCTGTGACCATTTTTTTTCTTTTCCTTTATGATAGAAACAAAGAAATAAAGGGGGAGAGATGGAGAGAGAACAAGATACACCTGCAGCACTGCAAGCCAGAGCTAGCAGCTTAGCCCTTATTGCTGAGCATTTAGATTTGTGCACTCTACTGGGTGTTCTGCTCTGTGACCAGGGGAATAAAATTGCTTTTACACAGTGGTGATGACCAAATTCAGTTTTTGTCACTGTGGGATCTCCACAGCTCTGGGCTTAATTCTTTTTTCAGATAGATAGAAAGAAAGAGATAGAGAGATAGGGAAAGTGATCCGGGAGGTGGCGCAGTGGATAAGGCTTTGGACTCTCAAGCATGAGATCTCAAGTTCAATCCCTGGCAGCACATGTACCAGAGTGATGTCTGGTTATTTCTATTTCTCCTTTCATTCTCATGAATAAATAAATAAAATCTTTAGAGAGAGAGAGGGAGAGAGGGAGAGAATGACACTACAGCATTAAATATTACCCCATAACAGTGTGGACTGGCCTGAAACTTTTCCCCTCCTTTCTCTTTCTTTCCTTTTTTCACTCTTTCTCTCTTTTTCTCTTTCTCTCTTCTTTCTTTCTCCCTGTTTTCTCTTTCTTTCCACCTTTTCTTTCTTTCTCTTTCTTTTTGATAAGAAAGAGAACCTGGGGAGTGGGGCGGTGGTGCAGTGGGTTAAGCGCATGTGGCGCAAAGTGCAGGGACCAGCGTAAGGATCCCAGTTAAAGCCCCCGGCTCCCCACCTGCAGGGGAGTCGCTTCAAAGGCGGTGAAGAAGGTCTGCAGGTGTCTATCTTTCTCTCCCCTTCTCTGTCTTCCCTTCCTCTCTCCATTTCTCTCTGTCCTATCCAACAACGACTTGCGTCAACAAGGGCAATAATGATAACCACAACGAAGCTACAACAAGGGCAACAAAAGGGGGAAAAAAAATGGCTTCCAGGAGCGGTGGATTCATGGTGCAGGCACCGAGCCCAGCAGTAACCCTGGAGGAGGAAAAAAAAAAAAAAAAGAAAGAGAACCTGAGAGTGAAAGGGGAGAGAGACTCCTGTAGCACTTATTCTCTGCTTGTGAAGCTGATATGTATGGTCTTGATTCCATCTTTGTGATCAGCTATGTTTCATATTGAGCAAGGAGCCTCAGTGCTGATATGAATTCTCAATAGAAAAAAGAGAAGTCATTCCTCCTTTTTTTTAACATTTTATTTTAATTAGAGAGATGCAGGGATAAAAACACAGAGGGAAAGACCCAAGCCCCTGCTCAGCTCTGGCTTATAGTGGTGCTGGGTGTTGAACCTGAGACCTCAGAGCCTCAGCCAGGGAAGTCTTCTGCAGAACCACTATGCTATCTCCTTGGCCCAGAGAGAGGTTTTCACTGCATCCCAGCTGTCAAATGGTTGCCAAATGAGGTCCCGTTGTCAATTTTTGACATCAGATGTGCCAGAATGCTGCTTTGGTGTCTCTCTCTCTCAATTAACAAAATCAACCTTATAAAACAAAAATGTCTTCAGCAATAGCACCACCAACACAAAGATGGGTCCTAAAGACGTAGGCATTTGTAGTGCAGACCATTGGCCCTAGGTCCTCACAAGACGCCTGGCCCCTAGGTGCCGAAAGAGGAATGAGAAGACACCCTGCCCCTCACTGGGAGGACGCAAGTTCACTGCCTGCTGCTTTGAAGAGCACAGAGGAGTCTGCGTAGAACATCAGGCCTCCTAAAAGCCTTACACGCCCCACTTGAAAGCAAAGTACCCTAGTGGGTTCATTCCCCTACACGGCTCCCATTTGAATCACACATTCCTTCTTTCTTTGAGCAGAGGGGTGATTTTAATGACTTGAGTGTGCTCTAGCTTATTGGGGCCCTGTCACAGGGCTTACAGTGCCACCTTGGACTTTGATACCCTGGCTGTGTTTTGGACCCGGCTCATGGGGATCAGTTTCCCTCCTGTGGACTTGGCAGCTCTTAGAGGGGAGCATGTGTGTGGGGCCTCAGTCCCAGGCTCCATTAGCAGTGTAGGTGTAGTATCTGTCTCTATCTCTGTCTCTGTCTCTCTTTCTCTCCCTCTCTCTCTCTCTCTCTCTCGCCAGGTCTTGGCAGGGCATCTCGGCCCTCCTCAAAGAAATAAGTAGGCAACATGCGGGGTGCAGCCTGGGACTTTGGCAGTAATGAGGTGGCAGAGCATTTCAAAGCTGTGGAGATTTCATGTCTCTGAGGTATCAGTTTCACATGTGGTTCGGTGCTGTGGGTAGGAATTAAATGCAGAGCAGTGTCTTATCGCTGCTGCATCATGCAAATGGCATTCACATGTTTGGCCTCTGCCCCTAATTGAATTTTTGCTTCTTTATTTAGAAACAAAGATTTCTGCCCCCTGATAAGGTTAAATTGGCTTTAAGCAGAAGCATATTCTTAAGAAATTAATTTCCCTATTTTCTGCCTAGTCCTGGCAGGGAAACACGAGTGTGTGTGGCGATGGTGAGGTGTGCTTCCCCCGGTCTGCGAGGTCCTCTGCACTGTCCTACTGAGAACAGGGCAGGAGGAATGGGGGCCATTGGAGGGGTTTGTGCAGGTGTGTGGGTCTTTATTGCATCATTTTCCAGGCATTAGCATCTGACTTATCTCCTGTGTCTTAGTCACAGAAAGAATTGCAGTAACTCTGTTTAAAAGAATAATTCACACAATTCCCACCACCAGAACTCCATATCCTATCCCCTCCCTTGATAGCTTTCCTCTGGGAATTCTGGTGGTGGGGATTGTGTGGAGTTGTACCCCTCTTATCCTATGGATTTGTCCGTGTTTCCTTTTTATAAATAAAAAGTTAAAAAAGTCCAGAAAAGAATAAAAATATAAATGTCATTTGAAAGATACATAATACTGTTCCTAGGCATTTAGCTGAAGGATATAAAACAGTAATTCAAAAGGATGTATGCACCCAGTGTTCATAAAGCATTATTCACAACATATAAAATAGGATATCAATACAAACGCTTATACGCATATGACTGGATAAAGAACCTATGGAATATGTATTCATTGGAATCTGGGGGCAAAACTTTAGTGATGGGGTTAGTGCGGTTCAGGAATCTTATAGCTTATAAATCATTAATAAAGTTATATTAAAAACAGAAAAATAATTCACTAGAGAAAGATAGGAACAGGCTAGGGGTATGGATCCACCTGGGGGTATGGATCCATGTTCAGTGGAGAAGCAATTACAGAAGCCAGAACTCCCACCTTCTGCACCCCCAAAAGTGTTTTGGTCTGTGCTTCCAGAGGGTTAAAGAATAGGGAAGCTTCCAACACAGGGGATGGGACATGGAACTCTAACATTGGGAACTGTGTGTAATTGTACCCCTGTTATCTTACCATCTTGTTGATCATTATTAAATCACAAATAAAAATTATTAAGAGGTAGCTTACCAGGTTGGATGCCTCCCTTACCATGTGATTGGCCCAACACTTAGCACCACATGGAGGTTGACATGGCGTCAGAGGAAACTCTGTCTCTGTGATTTCTCTCTTTCTTTCTCTCCTCTCTCCCTTACTTGATGAAACATTAGCAGGGAGTGGTGGAAAGAGTGTGTCAGCAAGGCCCCGTTCTGCAAATCAATAGCTAAATGATTTAAATAGCAGTGACTTGATTTCAGTTGCATTACATGTACATCTTTTTGTTTTTTCTTCATTGAGTAGTCTCCCATATCCAGATACACAGGTCTATACAGCTCACCACACCCATGGCCAAAGGTCTTGTACCATCACACTAATGGGAAACATCTCTCTGTCCTCCCCCAACCCCTTTCCTCAGATAGCTGCTGTTTCCACAAAGTCCAAGAGTCAGTTTGGCTCCTCACATTATTATCAAAATGTTTCATCAGTCTCATGTCTCCTATTACTTCCTCAACTTATTTCTTAAAACCCCTTATTACAAAAGTGATGAAATAGTGGAGCGAATTCTGTCACGTATTCAACACAAAGTCCAGAAGATCCTAGAGATCTTCTTGAATCTATAGATCCTATAGATCTGTAGATCTTAACCAAGCAACCCTTGGTGCCCCCTTCCCCCTTTTCCATCATGAATACGTCCTCTTTCCTGAATCATGACAGTAGGCACGGTGTGTGTGTGTGTGTGTGTGTGTTTACTTTAAATAAAATATTCTTTAGTGGTTTGGGCAGTGGTGCATTCAGTTGAACATACACATTACCATGCTCAAGGATCTGGGTTCAAGCCCCCATTCCCCATCTTCAGCAGCAAGATCATATCACAAGCAGCGACACAGGTATATAGGTGTCTCTCTGTCTCTTTCTCTATCTCCCCTCTCCCTTTCAATTTCTCTTTGTTTTATCCAATAAAATAGGGGGGGAGGGAAAAAGTGGTCACAGGGATCAGTGTAGTAGTCCTGCTGCTGACACCAAGCCCCAGCAATAAGCCTAGTGGCATAAAAAGAAAGAAATATTCTTGGGTCAGAGTGATAGTTCACCAGGTAGGGCTTGTATTTTGTCATCTGCAGCTAGAGCCCTCACACCAGCCACAGGGGAAGATCTACAGTCCCAGGATAATTCTTTTTTCTTCATTCTAAAAAAAAGTTCACTTTTACTAGATTTATTTTGCTCATATCTATCTGTAGTATTTATATTCATTGCCAGACATCTCAATCTAACTTGGGCATTTCTTATGATCTGCTATATTCATCTACCACAGAGCTTCCTACTTAAAAGCAAGTTACAACAAACTACTATAAATTATTCTGTTTCTTGATTACTCATATGAAAGACTTAGAGAGGCTTCATCAATTGCCTTTTTGAAATTCTTTGAGGACACATGGTTTTTCTTGTTCTCCTTGCTAGGCTTCACTGTGAGGGTCAGCTTTTTCAGAGTGAAAAGAGTCAGAAGGAAAGTCAGTGGGGAAGGGAGGTGGGGGGACTCCACATAACCAGAGACTACACATCCCCAAAGCTTTCCCCAGTGCAGTGGGTTCTGTTGAGTGGTTGATGGATCTTGCCCATATGTATAATTACTATCACAAGTGCATTTGTCTACCTCATTGCAAGACAGAGAAAGAGAGGGAGAGACTGCTGCCACCTCCTCAGCAGTAGACAGTTTTAAGAGTTCATCCACTAATGGAGTCCTCGAGCTAGTCCTTTCTCATGAATCCCCTTTGCTGACTGTGCTAAGTGTCTCTGAGATGAGCACTCCCCAGAAGGCCATTCTCCACCAGAGAAAGAAAGCACTCAGTCGACCTCACCAATGTGTCCTGGAACCTCCCCTCCCCACAACCCTACCCCACTAGGGAAAGATAGAAACAGGCTGGGGATATGGATCCACCTGTCAATGCCCATGTTTAGCAGAGAAGCAATTACAGAAGCCAGACCTCCCACCTTCTGCACCTTTTGGTTCATACTCCCAGAGGGAGAGAAATGTTAGAGAAAGATGAACAGAGAACTCTGAATTCCAATTCCATCAGGACCAGCCAAGAGAAGAGGAAAAAAGGAAGAACATTTGGAAGTAGTAATAGGTGTAGCTGTGACTTGTAAAGGAAGAGAAGATAGGACCTTGGAATAAATGGGAAAATATAGACAGTTATAGAAATAATAGTCAACCCATATCTGTGACCTTGGGAGAACTACTGTAACTTCCAATGGGAGGAATGGGGATACACCAGGTGGAAACAGTGTGGAATTATACTCCTGTTATCTTATAATTTTGTAAATTAATAATAAGTCAGTCATAAAATTAAAACTAAAAAAGGAAGCCCTTCACGTTATTATCCAGGTGGCCATTAGTGTGAGAGTGGCAGAAGCATCTGCTAAATGGAAACTAGAGAAGGAGAGACACCTGCTTGAGGCCTCATCCACTAGCCATTTCCCTGTCACCTGGCTGAAAGGTCTGCTGCTGTCACCTTCTCAGAGATGCCAGCTCTGTGGCTGGAGGCACCTTCCTATCCAAGCAAGACAGCAAGATCATAATGCTGAAGAGGTCTCTTCCGGTATTCAGAATAGCTGGGAGCTGGGTTAGGGTGCTAAGAGTAGGGTCCTGGCACACAGCGGGTGTTCAGAAATCTAGCCCACATGGTGCAGATGCCAGGCAAGTGGTTAGTAATTCAGGAAAGGGGTATCAACAGACTATCATTATCATTATCATTATCATTATCATTATCATTATCATTATTATTATTACTGCTATTCAGCTAAGGGGTTGAAAGTCTAAAACATCACCTGACTCAAAGAATTTCTTTTCCCTCTGTGTGCAAGTGCAGAGTCCTAATATCAGAAAACCTTTCACCTTTAGTAGAGACTCCAGGGTTTTCCTGATCAAAAGAAATGAAGAGAGAGCAGCAAAACAAGACCTGAACCTGAGCCCAGCCTCTCACTGTGTAGGAGGAAGCTTTGGTGCTGAGGGTCTTTGTCCCTCTGTCCTTCTCTGAACAAGTGAATCTCCAGCAACTACAAACAAACAAACAAAACAATTAGAGGAGAAGGAATAAGGATGCTCTCTGAACTACGTAATGACTCATTCAGTGATTACAACGCCATTAACTATGACCTACACTTAACCTACCTAGTCACTTGGGACATAAACCCATTTTTGATGTTGGATGTAAGGCTCTGTCATTCTAGAAAGAAGCTGAGACCGTGAACTTGACATAACCACTTCAAACAAGACCACATGGAGCTAGTTGAGTGTATCAGAATAATTAGGAGGAACAATGGCAGGTTCTTACAGGGCTCTTGTGGGAATTTGAATAAGAAACTAAGTTCAAGGCAGAGGGGCTAGACTCTGGATAGGATACAGTCAGATTCTTTTACCACGATGGAAAAGACAGTGCTTGCATTAATAGCAAGTGCTGACTACATTCAGAAAAGTGACTTTCTGTTGAGTCTTTAAATAGATAATACGACTATTACAATAATCCCTACGCAAACTAATGAAAAATTAGGATCTCGTCTTGTAACAACTGTGTGATTATGTAATGGTGCTAGAATCCGAGGCAGGAGCTGCCACAGCAAATTAAGAGCCATCTATGCAGGAGAGAATCTGGTGAATCTTGGGTGAAATGTGAAAAATTAATAACCACAATGTGAACATTTTGTCATAAAGGAAGTCCTTATATAGTCTCTTCTAAAGAGATATACACACACACACACCTACCTACCTTTCGGCACATAGATTTTCCTGACATTTACAGAAGACATGAGGACATGGCCACAGAGCCAGAAATAGACTGTTCTGTCTGCTGGCACTGAGCAAATATTCCTCTTCTACCATTCTTAAACAAGGAAAAGCTCCCTGCTGAGAAAACTAACCCTCTATTACTGCCCAGCTGGACTTTGTTTTTATAAACAGAATGGGTCACATGATCTGGCCATCCATGCATGCTCTGACCCACCCATCTCTCACCATCCTCTCTTGAAGGCGAGATGGCAGGCAGAACAGCACCGGACCTGAGCGTGCTCACAGAACGCTCTTGCCACACTGGGCACCCAACCCTCTAAATGAGTCTGTGCAGTCACCTGGATCAGAAAGATATAGGGCCTGGGGTGGTGGTGCGACTGTTAGAGTGAACATGTTACTGCACACAAGGACCCACGTTTAAGCTCCTCACTCCTCACCTGCAGAGAGGAGGGAAGCTTCACAAGTCCTTTGCATTGGCGCAATTCAATAGCAAACCCAGTTCAAGCCTCACCTTCTCTGTCCTCTTTCTGCCCTTGCTTCTTAATTTCCACCTATGAATGAAATCACCCCAAAATTTGTCCTTATCTTTCTGGCTTATCTCACTCACTATTATCACTTAAAGGTCCATCCACAATGTGGCCAAGGAGGTGACTTTATTGCTTTTAATAGCTACATGATATTCTATTGCATATAACTTTAAATTTTTTTATCATCTTTATTTATTTATTGGATAGAGACAGCCAGAAATCGAGAGGGATGGAGGAGATAGAGAGAGGGAGACAAACAGAGAGACACCGCAGACCTGCTTCACCAATTGTGAAGCTTTCCCCCTGCAGGTAGGGACTGGGGGCTTAAACCTGAATCCTTGATCATTGTAACATGATCATTGTAACATGTGTGTTGCACCAGGTGCACCACCAACCAGCTCCTATATTGTAACTTTCTCAGCCACTTATCTGTTGTTTCAGGCATCTGGGTTACTTATGTTTGGGCTATAATAAACAGTGCTGCTATGAGCATAGGTGTGCACAGGTCTCTCCAGGCAAGTGTCTTTTTTTTTGAGAGAAGATTGTCAAAGTCGTTTCTAGAGTAAATATGGATACTTTTCAGAGCCTTCTTAATATCCACTGTTCACAAACTTCAAAAGTATTTTTTTAATATTTATTTTATTTATTCCCTTTTGTTGCCCTTGTTGTTTTATTGTTGTCGTTATTATTGTTGTTGTCGTTGTTGGATAGGACAGAGAGAAATGGAGAGAGGAGGGGAAGACAGAGAGGAGGAGAGAAAGATAGACACCTGCAGACCTGCTTCACCGCCTGTGAAGCGACTCCCCTGCAGGTGGGGAGCCGGGGTTCAAACCGGGATCCTTATGTCGGTCCTTGTGCTTTGCGCCACCTGCGCTTAACCCGCTGCGCTACAGCCTGACTCCCCTTCAAAAGTATTTTTTAGGGTCTGAGAAGATAACACACAAGTTATACAAAAGATGTTCATGTCTGAGACTCTGAAATACCAGGCTTAGTCCCTGGCACCACCATAAACCAGAGTTGAGCAATGCTGTCTGATAAAGAGAAGAAAAACTTTTAAAAATTCCCAGAGGGATAAAGAATAGGGAAGCTATCAGGGGAGGGGATGGGACTTCTGGTGGTAGGAACTGTGTGGAGTTGTACCCCTCTTATCCTATGGTTTTGTCCGTATTTCCTTGTTATAAATAATTTTTTTAACTTGCTACAGGGAGAGACAACCTAAGAAATTCATACTGTATCAATGACTGTGCCAATGTGTTGCTTTACCAGTCAAATTCTCCACCTGAGATCTGCCCCTATATTTGAAAGTGTGTGGGGACATTTAGGAGTCTACTGGCCTCTTACTGTTATCAGAGTTCTTTCTAGGACTCAGTGCAAACACGGCAGCACTCCCAGCATTCTTGTTTTCTTTCCTTCCGATTTTCTCTTTTGCTAGAAAGTGAGCATAAAGAGGTAGGAAAGGAGAGAGGGAGAGAGGCAGTGGAAGAAACACCCGCAGCACTGTTGCACCAACTGTGAAGCTTCTCCCCTGCAGGGGGGTGGGGAGCAAAGCTTGAACAAATATTAGCCACGTAAATATTTGAAATATAGAATCACAGTCTCCTCCACCCACCAAAAAAAAAAAAAGTCAAACTGTCTCTGAATCTTTTTGAGAACAATGCTGCTTATCACTAGGTAGGTGGGCACAGAGCTTTGGTGGTGGTGTGGTATGGAAATATATCCCTATAATACTGTAATCTTGTAAATTACTATTAAGTCACTAATAAAAAATGTTTTTTAAAAGATAAACTGTTCTTGCTAGGTGACAAGATTTAACAAATTATTGGCTTAGTTTATAGTTAGTATCAATTTTAATTTATGAGATATTTTAATAAAATATAGCTTTCTAAGAAAACAGTTTACTTTATTAATAAGAATAATTGCTCTAAATTACCTTTTTAAAATTGAATCACTCAACAGACATTCTGGTATACATCTCTTTACTCAGAAACATTACAACCTAGCTGTGAAGACAAAGACACAGAACAGAAAATATTGGGGAACATATAAATATAGAAAGATAGAAATAATAGGGGATCAGGTGGTGGCGCAGCGGGTTAAGCGCACATGGTGCAAAGCACAAGGACCAGCATAAGGATCCCAGTTCGAGCCTCTGGCTCCCCACCTGCGGGGGAGTCGTTTCATAGGTAGTGAAGCAGGTCTGCAGGTGTCTGTCTTTCTCTCCCCCTCTCTGTCTTCCCCTCCTCTCTCCATTTCTCTCTGTCCGATCCAACAATGAACGACATCAACAAAAACAATAATAACCACAACAAGGCTACAACAACAAGGGCAACAAAAGGGGGAAAAAAATGGCCTCCAGGAGCAGTGGATTCATGGTGCAGGCACTGAGCCCCAGCAATAACCCTGGAGGCAAAAGAAAGAAATAATAGTTAACCCATATCTGTAACCTTGGGAGAACTACTGCAGTTTCCAGTGGAGGGGATGGGGACAGAGAACTCTGGTGATGGGGATGGTGTATAATTATACCCCTGTTATCTCATAATTTGGTAAGTCAATATTTAAAGAATTCATTTTCACCTTGCTAACACAGACTTGAATCATATTTAAGTCTTAGGAATGACAGCTAACCCAAATAACTGTTTTAATGTATCAAAGACTTTTTGTGTTTGTACACACATGGGCAGATCTTTTCTGTCACTACTGAAATTTCCCCACTCTGGGCTGATATTATCAGATGGAGAGAGGGGGTGAAGGACCTCAGCATCGAAGCTTCCCCCAGTGTAAGGGAGACTGAGCTTAGATCCGACTCATATATCTGGCAAAAGCAGGCATCCCCCAGGTGAGCTACCTCGCAAAGCCTTTCTGTTTTTTGTGCCTGAGACTAAAGCTTGGACTTTTCACACAACGTTTCCCCAGCCTCTGTGCTCATATGATAAAGAAGATTTTCACGTGGTACAGCTTTGTTGCAGCTTCCCTGAACAGGTACAAATTCTAGCAAAGCATCTTCCTAGGGCTCTTGCCTGGGGGTGGCCTTGGTCTCCAGACCATGATGTCATTGATTGGTGATGGGCTTTTACTTCCATTGTGGCTGTCCTTCCAGGCAGAGCTGACTGGATGTGTTGTTGTTCAGGTCTTGTGGAGGCACCATGCCACTGCCTATGCAGACTTGCAAAACCAGAGAAAGGCTTTGAACTCTCAGCCCAGGACCTGACAGCCTTGGGTAGTATACCTTAGGGTGGTGGCTGGCCCTACCTGTTATCAGCTTCATCTGCTGTGCAACACAGGCATCAAAGTTCAACATCCTCAAGGAAACACTCACGAAAGACATGTCTCCGATATCTGATTACTGTAAAAAATGGCGACTAATCCCTAGCACTGCAAAAACGGTATCATCTGTTTTCCATCTACACCATGCCTCGGCCTCGCGTGAGCTTAATGTGCAGCTTGGCGGTACGAGAATCCAGCATGAAGCCCAGCCAGTCTATCTTGGCGTTACTCTCGATCGCACTCTGTCATTTCACAAACATCTCATAAAAACTGCAGCAAAGGTGGGCGCGAGGAACAACATCATTGCAAGACTGGCCAGCTCCTCATGGGGCGCGAGTGCTTCCACACTACAATCATCATCTCTGGCATTATGCTATTCCACTGCAGAATACTGTGCCCCAGTATGGTTCCGTAGCCCCCCTGTCCATTTGGTCGATTCCAAATTATATTCCTCCATGAGGATCATTTCTGGAACCATCCGTTCTACCCCGGTTCCATGGCTGCCAGTTCTTAGCAACATCGCCCCGCCAGATATTCGTCGGGATGTGGCATCATCTAAGTTCATTTCCCACGTCTACGCTCTACCGGACCTGCCAATCTACGCGGATATCTTCGCCCACCCTGTCCAACACTTGATGTCTCGTCACCCAATCTGGTCCCCTATGCCTACACTGAACTTCTCTGTTCCAGACTCTTGGAAACAGAGTTGGCAGTCAGCTGAGGTAAAGAACAAACACCTCATCACAGACCCCTGCAAGTGTCAACCCAGCTTTGACCTAGCACATTATGATTGGGCCCTCCTCAATCGCTAACAGGCCATGGTCGGTGCGCAGCTATGTTCCATGGCTGGGGAGCAGAGACGACCCGAACTGCCCCTGCGGCTATAGACAGACTATGACCCACATAGTCAATGACTGCCACCTCTCCAGATTCAAAGGAGGTCTCGAAACTTTACATCAGGCTCAACCTGACGCTGTTGACTGGCTACGGAAGAAGGGCAAACACTAGAAGAAGAAGAATCAGCTTCACCACAGCTGTGATGTGAAAGCTGGACATTGGAGTTGGAAAGGCAGTGCTCACACACACAGATGCTTTCATGTTACAGAGATGACAGCACACTGTCTCTCTCTCTTACACACACACACACACACACACACACACACACACACACGTGTGCCTCAAATGAGCTTGCAGAAGAGATGTTTCCTAAGATGATCTCAGTCTCGACGGGGTTGGTTACTTAAGAATTGGAGGAGTCTTTGTATGCCTGAACTCCTTCCTATCTTCATAGGGATGGATGAGTTTGGAAAATCCAAATTGCTTGCTTTGTATCCTCCAAGTCTACAGCTGAGCTTGGGCCAGCTCTCAAGATGAGCTACTTGAACAAATAGAACTGCATGGGCGCAGAGCCAGTGCTTCCCAGGGTGCACAGCGGCTGTCCTAGCAGGGCAGCTCCTCAGCACAGAGTGCACCAGGGCATCTTATTTACCTTCTCTTCGTTTGTATGTTTCAGGCACCCAGAATAGACAAAAGGCAGTGGGACCACTCAGCTCTGATTCACGTTAATGTGTAGCAGATGGGGGAACCTGTGGTTTTTCCAAGATATTTGTGGTGACACAGCCCTCCCTGCTGAAGGAGAGAGAAATATGGCATTCAGCTGCTGGCTAAATTAGTAACTTATATATTAATGCATTTTAGTAAAATGATCATTTTATTAAATGATTCTAATATAGTGGGTGTATTGGATTAACATGGTGCTACAATAGGCTGGCCGAAACTAAAGCCATGTAAAACTAGCCAAAATTTAAGGTAATTGATAAAATATATTCTCCTCCACCACCCCACCCCCCACACCACTCGACACACACACCCCCTTTGAATGAGGTTTCGAAACCTACCACATTTCCAGAGAATTCGTATTGGCTCCAAATGGCATAAGAAATACACATTTGAGAAATGTTCATGTTGAAATGTTAGCATTCATGAAACTGGAGTGCCTTTCTCGGGGGCCTCTCTGGTGTCTTTGCCTACTTTTTTTTTTTTTTTTTAACCTCAGCTTTCTGTCATGTTACTTGCTTTGGCTCAAGAGCATGGAGGCATCTGGTTGGCATTGCTCTAATTACACAAAAACCATAGATGGAGGGCTTGGTAGCAGCCATCTATGGAGCCTGGCTGCAGAGCACAGCATTAAGTCAGTGTGCAGAAACCCTCTCACCAAAACTACATGAAGCTGTCAGTACCAGAAAGGACAAACCTGTCCAGTGAATACTAGTCATGGAGGAGCTGGATTGATCTGATCACTCGATATGTTGAGAGGAGACAATATAAATTACTACCACATCTCCTGGGCAGGTCTTTCCATTCACAGACATGTTCTCATCATGGCCATGTTATTAAAGTGCTTTTTTTTAATCCAATAATTTCTTTCTTTTAGTGAGTTTAAAACAAATTCCTACCACACTGATATACCCAACCAAAAATGATTGGTTATATGTTAAATACATTTCAAATCTGCAGAATTCACAGGTGATTCTTACTGAGAAAAAAAAAAACCCACTTAACCTAAAGCACATATTCACTCATTTCAAAATTAAAAAAAAAAGAATAATACTGAATTGAAAACAATGATTTATTTTGTTATTATATTTATTTATTTACTGATTGGATAGAGATAGCCAGAAATTGAGAGGAAGGGGGATATAGAAAGCAGGACACCTGAAGCACTGTTTCACCACTTGTGAAGCTTTCCCCTGCAGGTGGGAACGTGGCAGGGGGAGGGTTTGAGCCCAGATCCTTGTGCATTGTAATTTGTGAGCTCAGCCAGATGCACCACCACCTAGCCCAGTTATTTCTTTTAAAAAATGCTGGGCTAGCTTCGCAGGCGGGAGAGAGACGACCAGGGACTCATGCTGAGTGGGACGCAGTTCAATCTTTATTTCCGGGCTAGCTTTGCAGGAGAGAGACTCTGGGACTCTCGGAGTGGGAAGGCAGTTCCACTGTGTGTTATATCAGAAGAGCAGCTGTATTTATACTCACCAAGTAGGGTGGAAACAGGATGTGACATAGAGAGGGTGGAGTCAAAAAAGAATGCTAACTAGTGGTGGAAAACAGGGTGTGACTAGGAGAGCGGGTGGAGCAAAAAGAGAGTTCGAAACAGTGGGATTAAACCAATGCCCTGCAGGCAGGGCGGTTCCCAGGTAACACAGTGATTATGTAAATAGACCACAGCAATGCAACAGAAGGGGTCTTAGAAGTAGAATTTAGAAGCAGACCAACAAAAAAAACACTTTATTTATTTGAGAGAGAGAGAGAGATAAGAGCACTGCTCAGCTCTGGCTTATGGTGGTGCTGGGGATTAAGTCTGAGATCTCAGAGCCTCAAGCATGAAAGTCTTTTACACTATGCTGTTTCCCCAGCCCTAAAGAATGATTTCTTAGGATATTAAGTGCTTGCTCATGACCGAATGCTTGCAACCTGCCTTATAATAATGCCAATTATGTATAAAAGACATGTCTGCCTATGGGTCATCTCAAGTGATTTTTTGGCTTAGAAATGACCTTTCACCATATAAAACCACCATGATGTAAAAGAATCCTGTTTACCTTTCTGTTGTAAACATGGGAGCCTACAGCTTAACAGAGTTGATGCTCACAAATTTGGTATACCTAGAAAGAGCTGGCTCTGTTTGCCACTTCCCAGTTGTCTTTCTAGGTTTCTCTTCTATGACTCTCTTGTAAGAAAAACAAAAACACCCAAAACTGACCCTCAATATCCTGTCAGTTTTCCTTCTATCCTTGAAATACTTCCTCCATGACCACGGGTTCAATTCCTATCCCTATGCCGACAATTTTCCACCCTGTACTGATGTGTCAGTATTTTTTTCCCTACCCCTGTTAACAACAAACAGCTCTCAGGCTGACCCAAATTCACTTCAGATTTCAAAAAAGCAGTTCTGACCCTGTGACAAAAGTAAATTCTGAGCATGTTCGTTCATGCTTAAAATACTTAAATGGCTTCTCACTGATCTTAGATAAAAATCTAAACTCCCTGACTAATCCCTAGGAACCTCACCATTTTAATCCCCTAATTCATTGCTCCAGGAACATCCTCCAAACCAGGTTGATTCTCTTCCTTTCTTGACTACCCTCTGTGGCCTCTGTACTCGCTATCTCTCAGGGCCACACATTTTCACTTCGTCTGAATAAATCCAAGGCAGTCCTTTGATTTCAGCTTCATTCTCAGTTCAGGAATGAGAGTTCCCTGTATAGTATCATGTCATCTGCAGATAGTGATCATTTTCCATTTTCCTTTCAGATTTGGATTCCATTATTAATTTTTATTTATTTTTCACCAGACCACTTCTCAACTTTAGATTTTCTAGCCTTTGAGCTTTGAGCATGAAAACGTTTTGCAGAACCATCGTTCTATCTGTCCAGACTTTCAATTTAGCTTCTTTGCCTGATGGTTCTGATGAGAACTTCTAGGACTCTGTTGTATAGTTGCAATGAGAATAGACATACTTGTCTAGTTCCATATTTCAGAGGAATATGCTTTCAGTTTCTCCCCATTGAGAATGACGCTGGTCATGGGCATGATAGCATAGCATAGATGACTTTTATGCTGTTGAGAGATGTTCCTTATAGTTCTTAAGAACTTTAATGTAAACGGGCATTGAATTTTGTCCATTGCTTCTTTGTCATTTATTGATCTTATTAGGCAAGAAGCTGGATGGTGATACACCTGGTAGTGTGCACACATTACCATGTCTGAGAACCCAGGTTCCAAGCCCCTGTCGTCACCTGCAGCAGCCTTTGTGAGAACTACAGTGATTGTATGGTGATAGCATGGAGTTTGGGTGATGGATACAACCACATGTAGCTATGAAGTTATCATCCTGAGTTTTATAATCTTGCAAAACTCTGTTCAATCACTGATAAAAACAAATAAGATTCAGATTTCCCTGCCCCAGCCCTTTATACTGACAATAACATACTTTGTTTTATTTCCAACTTCAACAGCTTTCCTTCCCAAGCAAGCCATTCTGATATTAAGAACTGTATCACTAGATCTTGTTATAAATCTAGCATGTGATAAATAGTCCATATTTTTAGGGACACAGAGACAAGAAAAATTATTCGTATGCACCAAGGTTTCAGATCGAAGAATGTGATAAGCAAGAAAACAGGCAAAAGGAGCAGAAAGAAGGAATGAAGGTTCTGAGAACACTTGAGGTGTGAGTTCCTCAACACTGTTGAGAACCCCACCTGAGGCTTTGACTCATAAATTCAAATTGAAATCCTTAAGAGTCAGCTGTGTGATTTTTTTTTTCCCTCCAGCCAAGATGGTCTATTGATATACACAGTCATTGAAAAGACAAAGCGTTTAATTAATCCAGACATTTGGCCAATACCTGGTGATTGAAACTCTGCCCAGAGGCAAAGAGAAACTGAGGAAGGCCGGCTGCTGAGCTCCAAGAACTTCAGAATTCCTCTGGGGAGTGTTTAAACCAAGGCAGACAGAGGAGATTTCAGGCTGAGGGATGAGAACGTGCTCATCCAGTACAAGAGCAAAGTAGAATCGGGGGACAGGGTGTTCTTCTATAAGTGGGAGAAGGAATGGGCTGCAGTGTCCAGAAACTAGCGGCCTCTAAAGGGTGTGTTAAGACTGGGTTCATCCTGGAGATAAGGACTGTAAAAAGCAGAGAGGCTTCCTGAGAACTGCTCTGCCCATAAGGAGAGCAGCAGCTTCCCATGTTGGAAATATGGGATATTCATAATGGCAATTACCCCATTGGGGGACCTGGGTGGGGGGGAGTAAACTAGGTGCTGCTGACTCAGATAATGATAAGGTACTGGTGCTGCCAGGAGATTCTCAGAGATACTAGTTTGTTGATGGCAAGTTCTGGAAATAAAAGAACATCCTGGCTTCCAGGCTAGAGTTATTCGAGAATAACTCCCCAGAGTTGCAGGCTATACCTTGCTCACTTTTTAATTTTTAAAAAATTATATTTATTTATTTATTGGATAGAGACATCCAGAAATCAAGAGGAAGGGGGATGTAGAGAGGGTAAGAAACAGAGAGTTACCTGCTTCACCACCCGCAAAGCTTTCCCCCTATAGCTGGAGACCAGGGGCTTGAACCCAAGTCCTTGCACATTGTAACACATGTGCTCAACTGGGTGTACCACCCAACCATGCCTTGCTCATTTAAAAAAAAAAAAATCACATTAGTAGATGTTATTCCTTTACTTGACTATTTATTGATTTTTTTTACAAGTCAGAATATGGATCGTATTTGGCATTATAATTATTTTGACCACATTCCTCCCTGTGACATCTCAACATCTCGCTTTGCTCAAAGTTTTTGTGCTTGTCAGCAGTTGTTAAAATCAACTTATTTCCTTTCCTTTCTTTTCTTTCCTTTCTTTTGTCTTTTTTCTTTTTGTTTATTTATTTATTTATTACCAGAGCACTGCTCAGCTCTGGTTTATGGTGGTTGGTTAGAGCGATTAAACCCGTTATCTTTGTTGCCCCAAGCATGAAAATCTATTCTGCATAACCATTATGCTATTTCCTCTGCCTTAGATTTTATTTTTAGAGCAGTTGTACTTTCATGGCAGAATTGAGGAGGGGTGGGAAGATTTCTTGTGTATTTTCTTCTTTTTTGCGGGGGGGATGAATTATAGGACACTTGTTGCCACATGAGTGCATCTTCTAGTCTCCCCATCCACAGCTACCACAGCTGCATCTTCCACCGCCTTCATGCACTGGATCTCCAGTGCCTGCTCAGCTCAGCTCCCTCTCACCTCCTGATAGCATCCTTGGCTTTGCTGCAATAGACCAGAGCTAGTCTGAGTTTCATCCTGTAGTGTCTTTCTTTGTTGAGTTTCACATGGGATCATGTGGATCAGCTTACAGGTATCCTTTGCCTCCTGGCTTATCTCACTTTATAAGTCTCCTTAAAGTTCTATGCACAATGTAGCAAAGAGAAGATTTTGCCATGTCTTTTTTTTTTTTTTTTTTTTGCCTTCAGGATTATTGCCAGGGCTCGGTGCCTGCAGCACGAATCCACTACTCCTGGAGGCCATTTTTTCCCTTTTGTTACCCTGGTTGTTTTACTATTGTTGTGGTTATTATTATCATTGTTATTGATGCTGTTGTTGGATAAGACAGAGAGAAATGGAGAGAGGAGGGGAAGACAGAGGGGGAGAGAAAGATAGACACCTGCAGACCTGCTTCACCATCTGTGAAGTGACTCTGCTGCAGGTGGGGAGCTGGGGGCTCGAACCGGGATTCTTACCCTGGTCCTTGTGCTTTGCGCCACGTGCTCTTAACCAGCTGCGCTACCGTCTGACCCCAATTTTGCCACTTCTTAAGACTGAGGCGGTCAGCATTCTGGATATGAGCGGGTGCCATGTTAATGTAATTTGCATTTCTGCTGAGGGTTCATGCTGTGAAGAATCTTTTCATGTACTTACTGTCCATCTATGCCTCTCCTGAGGTGAATGGCTACTTAAACTCTTGGTTCTAGTTCTAATTGAGATGTTTGTTGTCTATTGATGAAGTTCAAGAGTTCTCTGCAGATTTCAGAGAACTACCTTTTTATCAGGTATGGGGCTTTTTTTTTTGCATACAGTAATCAGCAATCATTTACTAAGTATATCATTATTTTGCCTATAGTAGTTATTTCTTTCCAGTTTGTGACTTCTCACTTCATTTTATTAACATTGCTTTTTTGTGACTTTTCTCCTCAGTGTGTGGCCTGAGGCCTTCATGACTAGAAGATTGCTGTGCCCAGTGCTTTTGGGGGCAGAAGTCACAGAGGTCTTTTGTGTGTTGTGACACCTGTTCTTTATCCCCAGGGAGGAAGGACAATCTGAAACTCAAAACTCCCATCTAGAAGTTTTGGAAAAGCGTATCAGAACTATATGCTTTGAATTACATATTTGAGGGTGCTGGGCAGTGGTTAATCACACATAGTACTAAGCACAAGTACCTGTACAAGGATCCCAGTTCGAACCCCTGGGGCTTCCCACCTGCAGGGGGAACAGTTCACAAGCAACAAAGCAGGTCTGCAGGTATCTGTCTTTCTCCCTCTCTGTTTCTCCTTCCTCTCTCAATTTCTCTCTGTCCTATCCAATAAAAATGGAAAATATAGCCACCAAAAGCAGTGGAATTATAGTGCTTACACTGTGCCCCAGAGATAGCCCTGGAGGCAGAAACACACACACATATATATATTATATATATTATACTATATTTTTCCTACCTAGTTTTGTCTGCTTTTCCTCCAAGTCATTCTATCATTACCCTCTAGTACCATCTTCAAACTGATTTAAATCATTTTGAATAACACAATTGTTTTCTGATACCCTGATGTGAAAGATCTCCCAATCACTCTTTCCTTGTTGTTGTTTTTTTTTTTTTTAAATGCATCTACCTATAAACCAATCACTCTTAGGTGCTAAAAAAAAGGCTTCAAACAGCCATGCAGTGCAAAGCAAGCCAGCAGAGAGCTGCTGGCCAGTGTCCACACTTTCTTGCTTTAACTGAGGCAGCATCCAAACACTGGGGCATGTGAGACAACTAGATGGCTTGTTTCAGTTCCTTTAGCGTGCAAAACTGGGCCAATATGAAATGAAGTATAGCATCACACTAAGAAGGGGGGTGGGTGGGTGGGAAGGTGGTTAAAAATAGGGATATGAAATCATCCAAATATTTCTGCCGCCAGGGGATGTTACGAGGGAGTTCCAAGACTTCATGGCACACAAGCTGAAGCACAGATTGGCTCACAGAAGCATCACAGGCACAATAGGCAGAAGTCATGTTTTCAAAGCCTGCTGCCCAGGGGCACTAAAATCTGAACCTTTGTGTCTCCTCTAAATGTTTCTGCTGAAACCCTAACTTGCAGACTGGTGATGGAAGTTAGTAGGTGGGGCCTTTGGCAGGTGATGAGGTCACTCAGGTGAAGTCCTTCTGGATCTAGTTAGCCAATATATAGACCACAATCCACAGGGATCCCAAAGCCTAGCCTGCCCGCCAAATGTAGACCTGAACTTTGCAAGCTGAATGACCTCCCTTCTCTTTTCTCTCAACACACTGACCCTTGGAGCTCAGACTTCCAGCCTCCACAGCTGTGAGAAATCTGTTTCTGTTGTTGAGAAGCTCCTCAGACTGAGGAATTTGGGTTAGTTCTAGCCACGCAAAGGGCCTAAGGTGCAGGAGTATGGTTACATTTTTGAATGAAGTCACTTTCCTGTCAGAATTGAAATTGGTATTATAAAATTATACCTAGGCTAGTTAAATTAAGGAAACTAGCCAGAGGAGTTGATACTGTTGAAGGGATAAGGAAGTATTAGTAACAGCTTCAACTGCAAAAGCCCACAGTATGCCACAAGCACTGATCTGTGGGACTTTTAATGAATTAGCTCATTTATTCTTCAGTGAAGCACTTAATGTGAACTCTATGGAGTACAATCAAGGATACATATTAACTGGATTCATCAAATAAAACCTTATTCTTAAAAACTCTAGTCTGTGGGCAGTGGCAGGTCCAGATGAGTGCCCTTACTGTTATTGTTGTTGTTGCTGTTGTTGTTGGATAGGACAGAGAGAAATTGAGAGAGGAGGGGAACACAGAGTGGGGAAGAGAAAGACAGACACCTGCAGACCTGCTTCATTCACCACCTGTGAAGCGACTCCCTGCAGCTGGGGAGCCGGGGGCTCAAACTGGGATTCTTATGCCGGTCTCTGAACTTCACACCATGTGCACTTAACAGGGCACTTAACAGGCTATGCTACTGCCCGGCCCCCATGAGTAAGAATTTGGGATGGTAGAGCATTTCTTTTCTCCATCTGCTTATTTCTTGTCTTTCTCTGCCTCTCATACTTTTCATTACTCTTCATTTTTAAGATTAATTTATTTTTATAAGAGAACACAACCCTGCCTGGTACTGACTTAGAGTTGTGCTGAGGATTGAACCTGAAGCATCTAGGGCCTCAGGCATCTAACATCACTGACTGAAAAAAAAAAATAGAGGGATGGGTTAATGGTTACAGGACAGCTGTTGATACCTGTGTGGGATTTCTCATCTCACCATGACAGTTGTCTGCAAAACACTCTCACTCTCAATGTAGGTCCTTTTCCACCAGTGCACCAGGACTCCAAACCTCCCCCAACCCCTCCTACACACTCCTTTCCAGAATCCTTTTCTTTGGTGCAGTACACAATAAACCAGTCCAAATTTTATTTTGTGTTTTCCCTCTCTGCTCTTTTTTCTTAAGTTCTGCCCATGAGTGAGATCATCCCATATTCATCTGTCTTTTTTCTGTCTTATCCGACTTCACATGATTCCTTCAAGCTCCATCCAAGATGAGGTGAATTCCTCATTCTTCACAGCTCAGTAGTATTCCATAGTGTATATAGACTATGTCTTTGTTAGACACTCATCTGTTGTTGGACCAGTGGTTTGCTTTCAAATTCGGGCTATTAAAATGTGTTTCTATGAACGTAGTTATGCATAGATCTCTTTGGATGGGTGTGTTTGTTTCCCTAGGTTATATCCTCAGGAGAGGAATTGTAGGGTCATAGGGCAGGTCTACTTCTAGTCTTCTGAAAGTTCTCCAGACTGCTCTCCACATGGTTAGGACCAATCTACATTCCTGCCAACAGTGCAGGAGGGTTCCTTTGTCCTTTATCCCCACAACTTCTCCAACTTTTGCTGTTTGTTGTTACTGTTCTTTCTCATGTATGACATTCTCACAGGAGCATCACTTACATTTTAAAAGATACAAATGAAGTTTGTATTAGAGTGACTAAACAGTAAGCGTAATATTTGTACTGTGCCCTCAAAACTGGTCCTTGGACTTTAGATTCTCCACTTCAGTTTTCAAAATACGTCACACATCATGTTCTCCCTGTCAGTGGTAACTAACTGGAGCATCTAAAGCAGGTTCTCTAAAGTTTTCGGAGTGTTACTGTCAAATTATTGGGGAGCTGATTTTAATATTCCGTGTAATCATGCCACACTATTTGTTCCTACAAAAAGTAAATCTGAAAGTAATATGAAAACACATATCAGAAGGAAGATATTTACCTATCAACTGAAATATGAATTTAAAAAAAATCCCAAAGATATGCTAAAGCAAGCAGTCTTATCACTGGCTATAAGCACTACACCAATGTATGGAAATAAATTTCCTCTTTTTAAGATTTTTGTTAGTGGTAGGCAAGAATAGACTTCTCAGTTTATCAAGTTCCTTTTAAAAATATTTTATTTATATGAGAGAGTGAGGTACAGAGAGAAATAAATGGAGAGAAAGAGAGAAAAGAAAACTGTTCAATATCTGACTGATGGTGGTGGTGGGAATTGAACCTGGGACCTCAGAGCTTTGGGCATGAAAGTGTTTTGCAGAGCCATTAGGCTGTCTCCCCTGGCCTGTTTACAAAGTTCTTTGTGCTCATATGTGGTGTCCCTTTCACTTCCCTGGTTGTCCCACTGTGGAATGTTAGTCAGCTGAGTTAACTAGAGTCCTTGTCTACAGTCTATACCAGGGCAAAAACACCAGTCTTTACACTATAAATAGTTTGCAGTAAAGACAGTGACTCAATCAATGTTGTCAAAGTTCAGTATGATTCCACAGCTTTAAAAAAAACGTCAGATTTTTTTTCTTCTTTTTTTCCCTCCCTTTTGTTGCCCTTGTTGTTTATCGTCGTTATTTTTGTTGTTATTATTGCTGTCGTTGTTGTTGGATAGAACAGAGAGAAATGGAGAGAGGAAGGGAAGACAGAGAGGGGGAGGGAAAGATAGACACCTGCAGACCTGCTTCACCCCTTGTGAAGCAACTCCCCTGGCCTGGGGCTGGAACCAGGATCTTTGCGCCGGTCCTTGAACTTTGCGCCACATGTGCTTAACCCGCTGCGCTACCGCCCGACTCCCCACCAGATGTTTTAAAAAACAAAATATATGTAATATGTACTGATATAATGAAAAAATTAATACATCTAGTGACCCAGGAGGTGGCACAGTGGATAAAGCACTGGACTCGCAAACATGGGGTCCAGAGTGTGATCACCAGTATCACGTGCCAGAGTGATGCTCTGGTTCTCTTTCTCTCTCAACTCTCCTGTCTCAAATCAATCAGCCAATCAGTCAGTCAATCTTATAAAATAAAAGTATATAAACAAGCAATAAATACAATTAATTAATACTTTGAAAAGCAAAGGCAACAGAAATAAGGAAATAAAATGGCAAAAACACTAAGTTCACCAGGCAGTCAGGCGATGACAGACAACTTACTGAAATAAATAAAATGTCATCGGTGCCAATGAGGTTAAAATAGATCAACTGAACTACGGGGTAGACTTTCCTTAGTGCTGCCACTACAACTAGGGGAAGTAGAGCATTTGTTTCAAATACCACTTGTAGAAAAGCACTTCTGTACACGTTGAGATGTCATGAACTTGTTTCTGACAATAGTTCACAGTCTGCCCAAGTCAAGGAGCTCAAACTAAGCCTATGAGCAGTGCCAGGTAAGAGCCGTAAAACAGCTGCTAGGTGGACTTGTCTTAGTCAAAAATAAAATATGAAGAAAAGAGTATGGGGTTGGAATATGCGAGATAACTTCCTGTCTTCTCCCCAAAATAGTAAATTATTCTGAACAAAACCTTTCCGAGATTTTTTGTTTCTTGGAGTCAAAAGCTCTCAGCTGGCACAACCTTAAAGGCAAAGACTATATTTTAGTAGACCTTATCATAATTACTTTTTTCTTAAGTTAGTGATTTAATGATTGACAAGTTTGTGGGATAAGAGGGGTACAGTTCCATACAACTCCTACCACCAGAGTTCTGTACCTTAGCCCCTCCATTGGAAGCTTCCCTATTTTTTTTTTTTTTCATTTTCAAACTCCAGATTTTCTAAAACTTCTAAGAGTCTATCAAAGATCATGTATAATAACAGTTGTATCCCAGAAACCTAGGCATTATGAAGGATCACTGATGGGCTCTGGGATTTTTTTAATTTAATTTAATTTAATTTTTTTTATTTAAGAAAGGAGACATTAACAAAACCATAGAATGAGAGGGGCACAATTCCCCACAATTCCCATAACCCGATCTCCACATCCCACCCCCTCCCCTGGTAGCCTTCCCATTCTCTATCTCTCTGGGAGTATGGATCCAGGGTCATTGTGGGTTGCAGAGGGTGGAAGGTCTGGCTTCTGTAATTGCTTCCCCAATGAACATGGGCATTGACTGGTCAATCCATACTCCCAGTCTGTCTCTCTCTTTCCCTAGTAGGGTGGGGCTCTGAGGAAGCAGAGCTCCAGTACACATTGATGGGGTCGTCTGTCCAGGGAAGTCTGGTCAGCATCTTGCTGGCATCTGGAACCTGGTGGCTGAAAAGAGAGTTAACATACAAAGCCAAACAAATTGTTGACCAATCATGGACCTAAAGACAGGAATAGTGCAGATGAAGTGTTGGGGGTATTCCCTGCATGCTCTTGTGTACTTCTGCTTTCAGGTATATATTTTGCCCCTAGTTTATGGGCACAGGTGAAACAATGCTCTATCTCAGGGGACCTGGACTATATCTAGGTTTGGGAACTTTATTGGGAAGTGGACTACCTGGAATGGAATTAGAGAATACTATGAAAAGAAAGGTCTCACCCGAGTGATGAAGCTGAAGGGTTGTCATTCCCCACCTGAAATCTCTGGTCACAGTCTGAAGTGAAGCATGTTGGGGTGGCACTCGTTGCGTTGATTAGGTTGCAATCCGAGGATGCAGTATTATTTGATTTGAATTGAGAGTAGCATGCAGAAAAGTGGGCCCCACCCTAAGGTTCCAGGACTGGGGGAAATATAGGCTCTATAGTGGAAATGTGAGGTTCCTGTTGTCTTAGGGTTCAAGAAGACAATGGATAGTTATTGTTATCGTCACATTATTTGGTGATAGGGTTAACTTTGGAAAGTCCCTTTGTTAGGGTTTGGGGTATAAAACCCAGCATCTTGTATATAGCTGTGCTACCGGCTGCTTCTGTTCTCCCTGGTCTAGGCTTTTGGGAGAGACAATATATCAAAGACAGCCTATGTATTAAAAAGACTCAGTCTGCGTTTTAAGAAGTTCTAGACATACCAGTTTTTCACCTCTCATATTAATTAAATAGTGATTTATATGTTTACACTTTAATAGGATTGTACATAAACACCACTACCACCACCAAAAGACTGTGTCCCATCCCTCCCACCCCTGCCCCCCCCACCCCCCGCCGTGCCGGGAATCCCAATGGCCACCCTCCCCTTCACCACAGGGTTTTTACATTGGTGCCCTGCTCTCGATTTAATCAGATCCTGCTTTTAGTTTCCCTTTCTGTTTTTCTTTCTCAACTTCTGTTGATGAGTGGGGACATCCCATACTCATCTTTATCTTTCTGACTTAGCTCACTTAACATAATTCCTTCTAGCTCTGTCCAAGATGGGTCAGATAAGGTGGGCTCATTGTTCTTAATAGCTGCATAGTATTCCATTGTGTATATGTACCACAGCTTTCTCAGCCACTCATCTGCTGTTGGGCACCTGGGAAAAAATGTTAGACAAGGGGGCAGAGGTGGGAAGAAAATGAGTCACAAAACTAATATATTTGTGTTTAAAGTGTGGGTAAAAGAAAAAAAAAGTCAAGTAACAATAAAAAAAACAACAACCAAACCAAGTCAGAGAAAAAAAATTTCATATAACACTGTATCAAAAAAGTTAAAGGAACATACTAAATGCACAAACTGCTGGCAAGTAAAGCCTATTGTAATAGGTCCTTCCTCTGGGAGTATGGGTCCAGGGTCATTATGAGGTGATTATGATCCAGGGTCATTATGATTATGATTATGATTATGATCCAGGGTCATTATGGGGTGCTGAAGGTGGAAGGTCTGGCTTCTGCAATTGCTTCTTTGCTGAACATGACTGTTGACAGGTGGATCCCTACTCCCATCCTGTCTCTCTCCCTAGTGGGGCAGGGCTCTGGGGAGGTGGGGTTCCAGGACACAGTGAGTCTGCCCAGGGGAGTCAGGTTGATGTCACGGTAGCATCTGCAACTTGGTGGTTCCCTACATCCCTCTCCTTTTCCTTCTCTCTCTGGGTGCTGCTGGATCTGGAGCTGGAATTCAGAACCCTCTTATCTTCATCCTATCACTTCTCCCCCATTGGGAGTATAGGTCAAGGTTGTTTTGGGAATGCAGAATGTAGGAGTTCTGGCTTCTATAATTGCTTCTCTACTGAACATGGATATTGACAGGTGGATCCATACTCTCAGCCTTTTTCTATCTTTCCCTGGTGGGGCAGGGCTCTGGAGAGGTGAGGTTCCAGGACACATTGGTGAGGTCATCTGCCCAGAGAAGTCAGGATGGCATCATGGTAGCATCTGTAACTTGATGTCTGGAAGGTGACATGACCTAAGCCGAGACAAAATGGTTAATGAAGAGAACCAAAAAGTGGGATTAGAGCAGATGAGATTAGGGATTTTAGAGTAGAAGAAAGCTAGGAAGTCTTATTTTAGGCATGTTCCTGGGGGCACACACCTGTGGTAGTTTTGCTTGAGTTTGATAGCTAGCCTGAAGTTGGATAAAAATATTGTCTGAGAAAATGGTGTCAGAGTAGAGAAAAGGGCTAGAAAGTTAGATTAGGGCAAAGCGTATCATAATTACAATAATATTTTTACCGTTAGTGATAAGGCATCCTGCTAGGCCTTTTTCAATTAAAACAAACTCACTGCTCACACTCAGTTATTTTAAAGTATTTGTAGGCAACTGTTTTTCTTCTACAGACAGAATTCATTCTACACTCCCTTAATGCCCACTTCTAACCGTTTGTGTGCCCAGTGATAAAAGTAACAGGGAGGGAGTCGGGAGGTAGCGCAGCAGGTTAAGTGCACATGGCACAAAGGCAAGAACTGGAGTAAGGATCCTGGTTCGAGCCTCCGGCTCCCCACCTACAGGGGAGTCACTTCACAAGTGGTGAAGCAGGTCTGCAAGTGTTTATCTTTCTCTCCCCATCTCTGTCTTCCCCCTCCTCTCTCCATTTCTCTCTGTCCTATCCAACAATAATGACTTCTATAACAAAAACAATAATAAATATAATAATAAACAACAAGGGCAACAAAAGGGAATAAATAAATACTTTTTTAAAGTAACAGGGAAAGAAAGGGGGAACAGAACAAGAAAGTTTTAAGTATCATTTTGTCTTCCCTATATTCTCTGCATCCTCTTCCTTTTCTGGCCTTGGTGTTACTGTCCAGTTGGAACCCATCCCCTCAGGGAGAGATGGCAGAGCAGCAACAATAAACAACCTCAAAGTCACTCTTTAGCTTTCCAAACCCTAAAATTATGAAAGTTACCGTGTCTGTTGTCCCTGAGGCAACATAATGCAAATCAAAAGGAGCAGACAATTGAAGCAATGGGGAGGGACAGTAAACAGGGGAGTCTCTTAAGAAAAACTAGGTTAATAGGGAGAAAATCTCTGTGAGCTAGAGCATACACCAGACATGGTAAACTTAACATCACCAACTCTGCACTTCAAAATGTTTGCAAAGGGGGGAAAAATGTTTGCAAAGGGGCCCTAGGAGGTGGCTCCCGTTACCATGCCTCAGGATCCAGAGTCAAGCCCCATGCCACCATATATGAGCATCTGCAGGCTGGAGCCTCTGTCATTGGTGGATGAGCACTGCTGTCTCTCCTCTGTCTCTCTCCCTCTCTCCCTCTGCCTGTCTCTTACCTTTTATGTGAAGGAGAAACATGGCCACCAGGGGCAATGAAGCCCTGCAGGCACTGAGACCTACAGAGAACCCTGATTGGGAAAAAAAAAAAAAGAGGCTGGGAGGGAGTTTGTTATGTTACATTTTATTTTATGTGGATTTTACCACAACAAAAAACAAAATGAAGGGGTCCATGCAGAGGCACATTGAGCACACGCATTGGTTGCTGTGCTGTATTACCCGGGTTCGAGGCCCTGATCCCCCACCTGCAGGGGGAAACTTCATGAGCTCTAAAGCAGAGCTTCAGGTGTCTCTCTTACTTTTTCCCTCTCTATTTTCCCCGTCCCTTCTCTATTTCCATCTACCCTATCTAATAAACTAGAAAGAAAGAAAGAAAGAAAAGAAAGGAAGGAAGAAAGAAAGAAGGAAAGAAAGAAAGAAAAGGAAAGGAAGGAGGGAAGAAAGGAAGAAAGAGAGAAGGAAAGAAAGAAAAAATGACTGCTGGGGTGGTGGAGTCATTGTGCAGACTTCCAGAGCAGGGATAATCCTGGTAGGGAAAAGGGCGGGGGGAGAAAAATGACAAGGACATGTTTGAATCTAAATTTCTGACTTCTGCTGGATAATTGTCTATCCCCATGTATGCTCTGCTACATATTTTAGATGTCCATCTCTCCTCTTGGACGGTCCCTAACTTTCTTGTAAATATGTTTGCACCTCTTATTTCAAAACCACACAGGATCCGTTTCTTACTGTGGTTATTCATCCTTAATAATGTCTCTTCTTGACTCTCTCTTTCTCTTCTGAGTCAGGGTGTTTCCATGTAGCCTGCTGTTGAGTTACCCACTTTTCCTCCCTTCCTTCTTTCCTTCCTTCCTTCTTTCTTTCTTTCTCTCTATTATTATTATTATTATTATTAATTTGCCTCTCAGGTTATCACTGGGAGCTTCATGCCAGCACTACAAAGCCACTGCTTCTGGTGACCTTGTTTTTTTTTTTTTTCCCCATGGGACAGGACAGAGAGAAATTGAGAGAGAAGGGGGAGATTGAGAGGGAAAGAGAAAGATAGATACCCGCAGACCTGTTTCACTGCTTGTGAAGCGTCCTCCCTAGAGGTGGGGAGCTGTAGGCTCAAACCGGGATCCTTGAGCAGGTCCTTGCACTTAGTTAGTACTACATGCGCTTAACTGGGTACACCAGCCCCTGAGTTATCCACTGGGCCCAGCCTCTGAGTTACCCGCTTTCCTCCGTGTTGTAGCCATAGCCATGCTGCTAGGGTAGCCAGTTCTTAAACCAAATTACAGCATCACATAAGCACCTGAAAGACAAGTGTGTCAGACTGTGTAAGTCTAGGGTACTCTCTGCTCACAGAGCAGCAATTACAAAAGCGAAGGAAATGCCCCTTAGCACCTCTACCACTTTCAGATAAAAAGCTTGCCAGCTGAGATGTAATCATGTTGAGTCTCCAGCAGTTCAGGCCAGTCTACATGGCATAAGGATTGCTGGTGTTCTGTGGAGCTTGTAGGAGGGGAAAGCAGCATTACTGCGGCTCTGGACTCCTTACACCTTCTAGGAAGTCTCTTGTCTTCTCATACTGGCCACAGGAGAAAGCAAGGCATCAAGAAGACAAAGACTGGGGGCTGGGTTGTGGCACATCTGGTGAAATGCACACACTACAGTGCACAAGGACCCTGGTTCAAGCCCCTGGCCCCAGCCTACAGAGGGAAAGCTTTGCGAGTGGTAAAGCAGGGCTTCAGGTGTCTCTCTGTCTCTCTCCCTCCCCCTTCTTCTCAACTTCTGGCTATTTCTAATCAATAAATAAATAAAGGTCATAAAGAATTTCAAAAAGAAGACCACATTGGTGATCAGGAGAATCGCAAATAAAGTGGTTGCAGCTTTCTCTAGGATTGTATAAAGACACAGTGGCAGAACAGATGGGTGATGTCTTTATCTTCTAAGTCGCTGTGTAGGCTAATCCTGAAAAGTCAGAAGAGAATGACTTATGCATCCAAAGCTGTGTCTCTCAGTGCTGACTTTCTCTCTAGCCTGGCGTTCTAAAGCCAGGTAATTTCATTCCCAGGGTTGTGAAAACTGGGCTGGGGAGATAGCACAGTGGATATGCAAAAGGACTTCTGTGCCTGAGGCTCTGAAGTCCTAGGTTCCATCCTCATGGTATGTTCCTAAGATTAAAATACACAGAGAGGGATATTTGGGAAGGGAGGGAATGTCTTAAAGGCCTCTTCAAGGGGTAGTTCACTGCTCTCCTGTGAATTTCTGGTGTTCCTGTTTTCTCCTTTCTTAGACAGTGAGGTGCAATCTCACTATCATCCAACAAGAGCCTTCACGTTACATGGGAAGAAAATTCTCAGAGCCTAGCCGTGTAACTGAGGCGAATCAAGTTAGTGCTACATACACACATTTGAAGAGGCCCTTGTAGCCATCCGTCTTTATTTCCAAGGAAAATTGAAAACATATATATATATATATATATATATGCTTAGGCAATCCAAAAAAAGACTCCCTGTCTGGAGTCCCCTCAGTCCTGGGACCTACTCACACTAGTTACCTTTGTGTCTCTGGGGAAAAAAATAGAGTCTTTCTTCTCCCAGGATCTCCGAGACTCTATTTCCACAGCCACTAGCCAGTGTTTCTCCTGTTTTGAGTCATATTGCATCATTGCCTGGCTTGCAGCCCCTGGAATGAGTGCTTTCGACAAGCTGTTCATGATTATCTCACACTGGGAGATAAGGGATAGATCAGTTTTTTATGAACTGAAATGACTTTATTATTACTACCTTTAACATGCTGTATTAATCAACAGGACTGCTGGGAAAATATTTTAATTTGGAGAATTAGTTAATTCTACCTCCCTGGCTACCCTGGAACAGTGGTACCAATCACACACAGTTCCCCACTACTTCAATCTACAATGGAAATAAGCCACCCGCAGCAAGTCTGCATCTCTGGTAACAGCCTGGTAGGTTAAGAAGCTTTGAGAACCAGAGAAAGGCTTGAGGAAGTGGAAGGAAGGGTTCCCAGGAGACTGGCAGATTTCTGGCCAGGTTAGGACCTGCAGGAATGCTGTCCTGTCCCCCTTTCCTTTGATTGTCTCCCGGTAATTGCCCTGCCAAAGCAGTAAACCCACTGGCCAATCAAGATTACATAACGCTGCATCTTTTTCTTTTCTAACAGTTCTTTTGCACTCTGCCTGGAGTCCAAGCATAGCAGATTTCAAGCAGAAATCTATAGAAGATCATCTGCACTCCAAAGGGTCAGTTTCTTTCAGCTCAAACTGTTCATATTCCAGACAAGCTGAGACATAGAGGTAGACAGATAGACAGACAGACAGGTAGACAGGTAGACAGACAGACAGATAGACAGACAGACAGACAGACAGATATACAGATAGACAGATAGACAGATAGACAGACAGACAGACAGACAAACAGACAGATAGACAGATAGACAGACAGACAGACAGACAGATAGGCAGGCAGGCAGGCAGACAGACCCCCTAACTCAGAATAGGGATTGGGGCTTCCTTGTCTAACACTTTCTGTCCTACAAATACCCAACTCACTACTCCCATTTATTAACTCCAGCCTCCACTCTCTGTGTCTGTTTCCTCTCTGGAGCTGTTCCCCACTAGCCTGGCTGCCATTTGCACTGACAGAACACTGCCCAAGTATAGAACTATCCTCCTGGGGTTTTTGCCCTTGTTGTTCAGCCTAAGGTCTTCTCCCACACCCTACCTATCTATTCAACTAACTGGACCTTGGTGTAAGCACTATGTATACACTGCTCCTGGCAACCATTTTTTTTTCCTTTTTATTTTCCCCCTACTTTATTTGATAGGACAGAGAAAAATTGAGAGGGAGACAAAGAGAAAGAGAAAGAGAGACACCTTCAGACTTGCTTCACCACTTGTGAAGTGTCTATGTTGCAGGCGGAGAGCCAGGGGCTGGAAATGGGTCCTTGTGCACAGTACTGTATGTGCTCAAACACTGCCCCATGACCTATCTCCACACACCCTCCCTTCCTTCTGTATCACACCTTTCCAGACTGTATTGCCCCTGTGAAGGATTCAGTAGCATGTTATTTGTCAAGTCACTGTTTCATTCATACCCATGTTCTTCATTGCATGTTGGTTTTCCTTTGAAATTTTAGCTTTTATTTTTATCATTTGTCAAATAGTTTGCACTCTGATTTCTGTCCCAACTTTGCACTAAACACTAGAGATGCAAGGGATGGCATGGCTATATCCCTTTGGAAGACTGATGTTCTCTCTTCACTGAGCATTCTGCTTAAAATTTTCTCTCACGCTTTATGACTGTCTCGCCTTTCTCTGCCCAGTCTTTAAATACTATTCTCAGAATTCTGTTACTGAGTTTATTTTTCTTGTTTGCTGATGCAAACTACATTACTTACCCATAACTCTTTTGGGTTTTTCTGACTAAGAATGAAATGTTCAGCTGTCTGCCTTTACTCCATACTTCCTTCAGTAAGTGTGTGTGTGTGTGTGTATGTGTGTGTGTGTGTGTGTGTGTGTGTGTTAGGGTGTTTGTCAAGTCACTGAAACTGAAACCTCTGTTTCTTTCTTTTTCTTTCCTCTTGCATCCTTTGTACAAAAGCTCAACAAGTTCTGTGGGAAATACCTGCTCAGTGTTTCTCAGTCCTTTCTGTCCTAGACTTATCACGCTTTCCCAAAGGTAGAATCTCATCGTTTCTCCTCTAGACGATGATAATGGCATTTCCAATGTTGTTCTCCTCCCCTTGCAAGCCTGCATTCTCCAGTGCTTCCAGACTAATCCTCCTAAAACATACTTTAATTTTTTCTATGTAGTACATTTAGTTAGGTATGTCTTGAACTTAATAAACCCTTGCATAATTTGTCTTATTTAATGTCTTGATTCAAAGAGGTTTTTCAGATAGTTAATGGAAATATGTAAAGATAAAATGTTAAAGAGATAGAGAGAAGAATGGGAGATAGTTCAACTCGTTAGAAAATCAACTCTGAGACCCCCCCAGAGGCCAACAGCTTCAATACAACTATTACCTTATGTCACAGTAGAGCAGTGCTGTGGATCTCTCCCCCCTTCCTCTCTCATGTTCTCTCTATGCAAAATAACTAATAGAAGTTACAGGAAAGGAAAAAGAACAGTAAGTCAAAGTGCACATCAAGCCCTGGAGTCTACCGGTGACTATTTTTCTTTTTTAACCTACAAACCCAGATTTGACTTTCAACTTTCGAATAAGGGGAACAAAGAGGGAAGTGAGCTTGCCAGAAACTTCCTAGACACTTTGCCTCTGCACGGATTGTAAGTTCCTGGAAGGAAGCTGTGCTATTTTTTTTTTTATAAAAAAATGTTTGAATTCACTAGGATGTAGCACAGAACTTTATTGATGTGGACAGAAGTCCTCTTCCATTGAAATTACTAGACCTGCCTTTATGTTTTGTAATATGTGTTGTTCCTTAATTCCTAGTGGTGGTTTTATAAACAGTGCAAACTTATAAGTCTACATGTAATACTTAAAAGCATAAGTCGGATAAATGGGCCTAATTTATCACCTATACCCAAACACACACACACACACGCACACGCACACACGCACACACATGCACACATGCACGCACACATACAGACACATACACACGCACACACACGCACACGCACACGCACCAGTTCAGTAAGTTAATTTTCCAGGCAGAGGTACACCTGGTTGAGCACATATGCTACCACATATAAATACTTGGTCAAGGCCAACCTTCACAAGGGGGCGAAACAGTGCTGCAGGTGTCTCTCTTTTTCTCTCCCTCTCTATCTCCTTTTCTCTCAATTTCTCTTTGCCACTATCCAAACATAACTATGTACATATATGTATTATATGTATTTAAAGAAAGAATTGAGCTTTCTGCTCGTGTTGCCTGACCCTCCTTTCCACATGAGCAGTGCTTTCCACATACCCTTTTATCTAGTAACCTGGCTTTCCTGGAGCCACCACGATTGATGGCTCAAACAGAACCAGGACTGCCACTCCTGCCAGTACTGTGACCCTGATGTGACTGCTTGAGCACCACACAGAGCTTGAGTCCCTTTCCTCAGAGCCAGAAGCATATATTTGGGGCTCACATCTTTGGGGTGGGGCGGAATGGGATCTGTGCCTCTGGTATTCATTTGGAAAACAAAGAGAAACGGGCTAGGCAGTGGTGCACCTGGTTAAGTGCTCAAGAACTGGAGTTCAAAGCCCCCTGGTACCTACCCGAAGGGGGAAAGTTTCAGGAATGATGAAGCAGGGCTGCAGGTGACTCTCTGTCTCCCCCTCTCAAATTCTCTCTGTCTCTAGCCAATAATAAATAAATAAAATAATTAAAAAAATATTACTCCACTTCCCCAGAGACCCACCCTACTAGGGAAAGAGAGAGGCAGACTGGGAGTATGGACTGACCAGTCAACATCCATGTTCAGCGGGGAAGCAGTTATAGAAGCCAGACCTTCCACCTTCTGCACCCCACAATGACCCTGGGTCCATACTCCCAGAGGGATAGAGAATGGGAAAGCTATCAGGGGAGGGGATGGGATATGGAGATTGGGTGGTAGGAATTGTGTGGAGGTGTACCCCTCCTATCCTATGGTTTTGTTAATGTCTCCTTTCTTAAATAAAAAATAAAAAGTAAAGAAAAAATATTATAAAGAGAACAAACTAGAAAACAAAGATAAGCTACTACTAGAGGTTATAGTTTGTCTTCTTCAAATGTCTGATAGTTCTGGAATGATTGTAATTGGGAGAATGTCAGGCCCCAACTATTTAAAAACAGCCAACCCGCTTCAAGCACTTCTGTATTTCAGTTTGTGCATGTTATTGATGCTGGCTCTGAATGCTGGATGTGTATATATGGGCAAGAAAACATCCCCCCCCCTTGGGCATTTGTTGATGGGCTTGGAAAGGGAAGAAATAGTAATTTTCATACAGAAGAACTGATTGCCATTGCCGTAGGCACAATCTTTGCAGAATTCATGCGGTTAACAAAGAGAGATGCACCCTCTGCCTTTCCACAGAAGACATTTCATGAAAGACCTGGGCCTGGGCTTCCCCTGCAGAGCATCAGGGACTAATCACAGACACGTCTTTTGCGGGTTCTGAGGTTTCTGTTTGAAAGTTTGGCTCCCACAGCATGGAGCCAGCACAACCTCGACATATTGTTGACAAGAACTGCCAAGGCCCTCGGCTTCATTTCTCAGACAGAAAGCAACAGAGAGTTGGAAATGATACGCAGCCTGACCCCTCTGATGCTCCTTTCCGCTGGAGCCCAGATCTTCTGCCGTTTGTGCCCTCTGAGTTGGCTCATAGAGTTTCTCACATCCTTCCATTTCTATAAAGTGCAAATAGAATAAGAACTGTATGGCCCTGACAGGAATATAAACATACATCATCCAGTCCACCCTCAGACCCATCCTCCTCTGAAGCTGGTATCGTCTGCTTTCTTCTCAAACATATAAAATGAAACCAGGGAGAATTTTTACAAACAGGTGATATCACATCTTCCATTGTTCTTCATGGAAATAAAATAAATAAAATGAAAAAGGTGGGCTTGATGGCAGTAATATAAAAATTAATTTTCACCAAGCTGGGCATATGGATTGACCAGCCAACACCCATGTCCAGTGAAGAAGCAATTACCAAAGCCAGAACTCCCACCTTCTGCACCCCAAAAAGAATTTTGGTCCTTACTTCCAGAGGGGAAGAAATGTGAGGGGAAGATGACCAGAATGTACCCTCATTCCACCAGAATGTCAAACCAAGCGTAGGTCACCAGGAATCTTATTTTTATACTATCAATGAAAAAGAAGTAAGTCTGGGAAAGACCAGAGGAAGCCAGGCACAGTTCCTCTTACCTGAGGAAGAAAAGAAAAAAGCAAAGACACTTGGAAGTAGTAATATGTGTGGGATTAACTAGAAATAAATTGAAGGTGGGATCCTTGAAAAAATAAGGGAATATATATATATGTATATATATATAGATAGATAGATAGATAGATAGATAGATAGATAGAATCAGCCTGTATCTGAGACCTTTAGGGGAAACTGCTACAGTTTCCAATGGCGGAAATGGGGACACAGAACTCTGGTGGTGGGAAACACATGGAATTATATGTCTATCATTTTTCAGTTTTGTAAATCAATATTGTCACTAATAAAAAAGGGATGTTTTTAAAATTAAAAAATGAATTTTTACTAGAAAAAGGACATAGTAGCTTAATTACAAATCCAAATAAGTCACTCCTTTTTAAAAATTATTTTTAAAATTTCTTTACTGGGGGATTAATGGACTCCTTTTTTTTTAACGTAGAGGAAGGGAGGCAGACAGAAAGTGAGAGGCCACAGCACTGAAGTTGTTTTCAATGCAGTGGGAGCTGGGCTTGAACCAGGGCTGTGCACATGGCAAAGCAGTGCACCACCCAAGTGAGTTATTTCTACAGCCCAATAAGTTGCTGTTGATGACCTGAGTTGGTGTTCAGACTCTCCAACCATTCCTATTCCTAAAAGACCTTTTAAGACCTTCCACTTTGTCTGCTAAATTGATTCTTCCTCACATGTGTATTGCCTTCCCAGGAGTCTCTGGGATTTGGGAAGAAGGGTAGCACAGTACCCCAGTGCGCTCAGGTGCTCCAGGGATGGGCTCCTCTGAGCTTTTCACCTCTACCAGCTAGTCATTAATGCCACTTGTACACTGCATTTACTTTTTTTCCCCTTTTTATCATTTTATTGAGGGGTCGCTAATGGTTTATAGTATGGATGTTGGGTTGTTGACACAAGGGTACAGTTTCTCATCTCCCTGTGTTAAAACACTTTCACTCACAACTTGGATGCTTTCCACCATCCTGCACCCATCCTGCACCGGGACCCCAGCATGCACCCTGCCCCTTCCTTTCCCCTTCTCCCTCAGATCCCTTTGGTGCAATACGCCACCTCAGTTCAAGTCTCACTTGGTATTTCCCCTTTCTCTTCTTGTTTCTTAAGTGAGCTCATCTGGCATTTGTCCTTCTCATCCCACAGAAGTCTTTTAAATTTTTTTATTTACGATTTAATAATGATTTACAGTATTGTAAGGTAACAGTGGTATACTTCCACATAGTTCCCACCAGTAGAGTTCCATGCCCCCCCGCCCCACCCTTTCCCCTGGAAGCTTTCCTGTTCTTTATCCCTCTGGAAGTATGGACCAAAATTCTTTATGGAGTGAAGAAAGTGAGATTTCTGGCTTCTGTAATTGCTTCTCCACTGGGAGAAGAATGTTGGCAGGTGGATCCATACCACAGTCTGTTTCTGTCTTCCCTAGTGGGGCAGGGCTCTGGAGAGGTGAGGTTCCAGGACACATTGGTGAGGTTATCTGTTCAGGGAAGTCAGGATGGCATCATACTAGCATCTGCAACTTGGTTGCTGAAAGGCAGTAAGATACAAAGCAGGACAGATTGTTTATTAAATAGGAACCTCAAAAGTCTTTCCCTCTAAATAGTCAGTAAAAACATACAGTATTTCAATACTAAATAGCCTTGGTAATGTGTGTACTCTACCAGGTGTGTCCCTCAGTCAGCCCCAGTACAAGGCACCCTGCGTGGATTCTTACCTTGACTTCCCTGCTCTTGTCCTCTAGAGATAATGTAACATACTGGTTTCTGGAATCAAGAATGAATTAGTTCCGATTAAAGAGGTGAATTAAATAGCCACCCAAATCCAAGGAGGCAGTGCTGGCAAGTGGGAATAAATATGTTGAACAGTGGATCCCAACTTTGATATGTGACTAGAACTTGAATGAAAAGATCAGGAGAGTCTGTTCCCTGTACCCCTTACAAGCCAGAAAAAGAGAAATTGGCTAAGTGGGTGAACTCTACTAACATCAGTCTCCAAATTTACCCGTGAGAATTGACAAGAAGATCTCAGCAGAATTCAGGAAAGTGAGGCTGTAAGAAAGGACAGACCTCACTCCAGTTTGTGTTAACTGTGCTACAATGAGTGGGTTTTAGCATTGAATTTAGGCAGATAATTGTATATTTGAAGCCATACTCATGGCACAGAAACTTCCTTTCTCTTCTTTTACTGAAAAACAACCAGACCATCCCCTGGCAGAGAAATAGCTTCTAGATTGATAGGCTGAACATGAGATCTAAAATATGTACCTAGGTTTATGATACAGCACTTTATAATTCAGTGGTTTCTTCTAATGGATAGATTTCTCCTCTACTGGTGTCTTGCTGACACACTTTAATTCATTATTCTTAACTTGTCCTAGACTATTAAAAAAAAAAAAGTCCTACAGAATTGGACGCATTCTAAATATGCATTAGCATCTGAGAACGTGATCTCAGTTTCTGCCCGATGTTGGTTATACAAATGCATGGGTGAGTTGGTCTGGAAACCACCCACATCCTGGTCCACGCCAAACACAAATCAAGCCTCCATTATAAAACAGGAATCAAATCCACTTCCTCTGTGCTGCACATTGAAACCCTTGCTTTTTTTAGCTAGCATGTATGTCAGCTCTCCCCCACCCTTTTTTCTTCTTTTTTTGTGAACTTGTAGCTTCAGATGGGAGCTCAATTTTACTATTCTTCAAAAGCATTTATTTGAAAAACATGTGAATGGAAAATGGACATGCTCAACTAATTAGGATATGCAAATGTGGTTCAGTGGGGCTGCTTTTTAAGTGAATCATACTTATTTGAATACACAAATAAAAGTAAATTTGTTTCAGTAACAATCTGGAAGTCAGTTCATGTGGAACAAATAAGGACTTAAATTATAAGGATTAAGTTTTCAGGATCGACTTTGCAGTTCACCTTTTTAATAGGAGGAAATGTCGACTTGAGCCAGAGGCCCGTGCTGGCATGCAGGGGGGTTTGGTGAGCCACAGAATGCTTGCCCAGTCCTCGTCCTCATTCAGAGTGATGGAAACAACCAGGGAAGGGCCTTTGAAAGATTTACTCCTTCCCTTCAAAGCAGTTTCAGTGCAAGCAGGTGCAAAAGGATAGCCAGACCATAGGCACTTAATGGTTTCCTTGTTTAAAAAATATATATTTTAAATCACAGAATGGAAACTATTTGGCATATTCTTTCCTAAGATTTTGTTCAAGAGGCAGAAAGCACCACACACAATATTAAAAGGGAGAAGTACCATTCAGAGAAAGGATAGAAACGCCATTTAAAAATATATTAAAACCCAATAGAGGGCTGGGCAGTGTGGCACCCCTTGTTAGGCACACAGTGTTATGTGCAAGAACCCACAGGAACTGGGTTCGAGCCCAGGCTCCCTACCTGCAAAGGAGGAATCTTCACAAGCAATTACGCAGGTCTACAAGTGTCTCTCTTTCTCTCTCCCTATCTCCCCCTCCCTTCCCTCTCTCAATTTCTTTCTGTTCTATCCAATAAAATGGAAGGAAATAAATGGCTGCTAAGTGTAGTGGATTCAGAGTGCTCTGACTGAGCTCCAGTGATAACCTTGGAGGAAAAAAAAAGTTATGGGTGGAGGAAACAGATTTTTGGATATTTTAGACTGGGGTATATATTCTCAAAAGACTATTGTTATATTTAACATTGAAGCATTTTTTTTCATAGAAAGGAAAATGGAGATTCATTGAATTTCTGTGTGTTTAATTCACTACCTAAGTCCTAAGCGATATGATAGCTAGTTTTTTTATTTATATTTACAAAAAGGAAACATTGACTAAACCACAGGATAAGAGGGGTACAACTCCACATAATTCCCACCACCAGAACTCTGTATCCCATCCCCTCCCCTGATAGCTTTCTGGGAGTATGGACCTAAGGTCATTGTGGGATGCAGAATGTTGAAGGTCTGGCTTCTGTAACTGCTTCCCCACTGTACATGGGCGTTGACTGGTCTGTCCACACTCCCAGCCTGCCTCTCTCATTCTCTAGTGGGGAAGGGCTCTGGGGAAGCAGAGCTCCAGGACACATTGGTGGGGTTGTCTGTCTAGGGAAGTCAGGTTGGCATCATGCTAGTATCTGGAACCTGGTGGTTGAAAGAGAGTTAACATACAAATCCAAACAAATTGTTGACCAATCATGGACCTAAAGGCTGGAATAGTGCAGATGAGTGTGGGGGGGGGGGAGTGAAGAGTGAGCGGGGGTCCTCCATTTTGTACATAGCTAGTAGGCCTATTTTAGTTATATTCCAAAGGGCCTGTGGGTATACTAGTTTTTTTTTTTCTTTTTCCCCTGGTCCTGAAATCTGATATGCATGTAGATCCAAGTTATTGTCTGGGGAGATGATGCCGTGGCTGGAAAAAGGACCAGAAAGCTGGATCAAGGACGAGAGTAGCTCCCTAATATGGGAAAGGGGTATAAATATTATTGACTGTAAACCCCATTGACTTTATAACTGTGCTCTAGCTTTGTGTGTGGGTGTCTGTAAAACTGTGTAACTGGAAACATTGCATTAAACCTACTAGATAATGCTATATGCTATGTCAGATCACATCTCTGCCTTGGGGAATGCCGAGGCAATTGGGATGTGGTCTTTATGCACAGATAACTGGCCATCTTGCAGAGGGCATGATCACCCATTCTGCAAGAGAACATGCCTCCAGCTACAATGCTCTGATGTCTCTCTTAATTTGTACCTATAGGTCATATTATTTACATGTGGTCTATATGATACTGTGTGGGTGACGGAGGAGGAGACATTCAAGGAGAGTTTGTGGTAACAAATTGCATTTTGGTGCTAACATTAACCCACTGAAAGACAATTTCACCAATGCCTCACCCCACCAACTCTAACTGGGAGGGGTGAGCTGGATTAAAGACTCATCCCCCCAGTGCATTTTTAAATTAATGTATCTATCTATTTCTTTATTTGGTGCATGAATGCCAAAATAAAAATAAAAACTATGGAAAATAGCTTGTTTGTGAGTTGAGATTGATAGCATAGTGGTTATGCAAAGAGAGTCTCATGCCTGAGGATCTGGAGTTCCAGATTCACTCCCCTGTACCACCATAAATCAGAGCTGAGCAGTGCTTTGGTAGAACAAAACAAAACAAAAAAACCCCAGCTTATTTGTTGGTTGCCTATTGATGCCAGGGTTTAAGGAAATATGTTCAAGAGAGTCTTAGGAAGTTAGGGACAAAGTAATGTGCTTTGGAACACAGATGTAAACTTGTGATCCCAGACTAGTGGCAGTTGGTCTCTTCTGATTATTTCCTTTAGTCAGGGAATCTTCTATGATGTTGTCCATTTATGGACCCTAACCAGAAGGTCTGTATGGAGTGGGAATTACTAGATAGGGTTTCCTCAGAGACTGGTTACAGTCCATGCATTAACAAGTTGACAGAGCACAATGGGGGAAGAATGAAAGACCATGTAAGTTGGGAGGTTCTGCAGAGTACAGAGGCTCACATGACCCTCAGAGATATGGACGGTCTGTGAGTCGCAAGTGACTTGCAGTCCTGGAGTCACGCATGGGTGTAACCTAGGCATGGAAACTAAAGTGAATTTCAGTGTTAAGATTATTGAAGTTTATTCTCTAGGGTGCTTTAAGTGCATACTAGTGGCATAAATGGCAAATTGTCTGAACAAAATAAGCACATGTTTCCAGAATGTTCTCTCACTGGTAGAATGAGGGTCTAGAATCAGTAATTTTCACAGCAAAACCTCCCATCAACACATTGCTGTAAACATTGCACACCAGTGAAGGAAGAAGGTAGTGGATTGAGTGAGTAGCTCTGAACCATTTGAATTCAGGTTCAAACGATGAAGAAGCATGGAGCTATGTTTCATCTGCTGAGACTCTAGACTGTGGGTCACAAGAGAGGAAAGCTGGTGCTGAAAAGGTAGGCTAAAGACAGATTAGATTGTTGTTTGATTGCCACTCTAGCTACTCCAGAATTGCTGTTGTAGGCAGGTAGGGATTACTAGAGTCTTTGGCATGGCAGGTGGTAAAAATATGTATGGGGGGGGCATATCCTACTTATAGTGTAAAGTTGAAGTTTTCAGAAGACTCATTGGAAGTCAGCAGATAACCAGACACTTATTGCAATAACAATAATAATACTAAGAATTAAATCATTGATAATGTTCAAATTTCAGAAATGGAACCAAATAATTCCATAGGTGTGGGAGAAGACAGATAGAAGGTGACAACGGCAATCAATGTTGGGTGGACTGGAATTTACTACATTAAAATTGTAACGTGCTTTCTTAAAATTTATCTGTTTAGTTACTTGATAGATATAGTCAGAAATCAAGAGGGAAGGGGGGAGGGACAGAAAGGAAGAGAAACAGGGAGGCACCTACAACACTGCTTCAAACATTGCAAAGCTTTCCCCCTGCAGGTGGGAACTGGAGGCGTGAACCTGGGTCCTTGTGCATTGTAGCGTGTGCTCAACAAGGTGAAGCCCCCACTATGTTAAGATTATTACATCAATTGGTAGAGAAGAGAAGAAGATATTTGAAGGAGACTAACCAAAATACTATCTTGCTTTTGTTTTGATCCAGGGATGATTTAGCTTTTTTTTTTTAATTTCTTATTGTGGAATTAATGCTTTACATTCAACAATAAATACAATAATTTGTACATGCATCAGATTTACCAGTTTTCTATATAACAATACAACCTTCACTAGGTCCTCTGTCATCCTTTTTGGACCTGTACCCCCCCGCCCCCACCCACCCACCACAGAGTCTTTTACTTTGGTGCAATACACCAACTCCAGTTCAGGTTCTACTTGTGTTTTCTCTTCTGGTCTCGTTTTTCAACTTCTGCCTGAGAGTGAGATCATCCCATATTCATCCTTCTGTTTCTGACTTATTTCACTTAACATGAATTTTTCAAGGCCCATCCAAGATTGGCTGAAAACGGTGAAGTCACTGTTTTTAATAGCTGAGTAGTATTCCATTGTGTATATAGATCACAACTTGCTCAGCCACTCATCTGATGTTGGACACCTGTATTGCTTCCATGGACACCTGTGTTGCTTCCAAATGATTTAGCTTTTATGAATTCTGTGAGCCTGAGACTTGTTGTATCTTTGGATGTCTATAGACTGCTTGGCATGGTTTCCATCAAAAGATCACATTTGCTCATGGAGGTATAGGCACAGAAAATACAATGCCAGCTAAAGTTGTTGCTTGTTCCTGGATCAGGCAGGGCTAAAACACTTATGTGAAAAATTGGTATACAATGTTTGAACTGATGAGAGTCTTCTTCCAATCTGTAGTTGGACAAGTTAGTCCATTGTACTGGCCCTGTTTGGCGGGTTTCCTTTTGTCTAAGTTAACCATAGATCCTTTCATTACTGTGTTTTTGTTTGGAATCCCATTCCAAATATCTCAGAGTATGAGTTAATGTTGTGTGGAAATCATTCTTAAGCCTGAATCCTCATACTAACCACACAGAGTGGAAAGGGGAAGTTAGAATGGAAACAAATAAGACAAAAAGCAAATCCAAAAGAAGTAAACACATACTGACATATTCTTTCTGCACTTAATCTGTTTCAGTGCAAACACTAGAGTTTATTAGGCAGTCTCCTAGCTTTCACTCCTTTAAGACCAATGTTCCTTCTTGCTTTGATATAAGAGAGGTTTCCCAGCAGGGCCTGGGTGGTGGCATAACCAGTTAAGTGCATATAGTACTAAAGACAAAGATCTGGGTTTGAGTCCCTGCTCCCCTCGAACTAGCAGGGGGGATGCTTCACAAGCAGCAAAGCAGGTTTGTAGGTATCTGTCTTTCTCTCTCCACTCTGCATCTCCACATCTCTCTCAGTTTCTCTCTGCCCTATCCAACAAAATGGAAAAAGTAGCCAGCAAGAGCAGTGGATTCGTAGTACTGGTACTGAGCCCCAGTGATAACTCTGGAGGCAAAAAACAAATGTAATAAGAGAGGTTTCCCTTTGAGAAACAAGGAACCAGTGAGTGACTTTCAAGTCCAGATGTCTAAGCTAACGCTAGCATGGGCCTGGGATGATAGAGGCACCCTCTAGTCTTTAGAAAGTTCTAAATTTCAAGTTGATAAAGCCAGCGGGTAGTAGCTCCGAGAGAGGATGCACATCAGAGAAAGGTGTAATCAAATGAGATACCTATCAAAAAGGAAGAAACAAGCAGATACAGGCAGTAGTAGGAAACGGAGGGAGGGACTGGATGGTGGTGCACCTGGTTAAATACATACTTAGAGTGCCCAAGGACCCAGGTTCAAACTCCAGCCCCCATATTCAGGGGAAAAGCTTCATGAGTGCTGAAGTAGTATTGAAGGTGTCTCTGTCTCTGCCTCTCTCTTTTTATTTGTTTACTTATTTATTTATTGCCTTTTGTTGTCCTTGTTGTTTTATTGTTGTAGTTATGATTGTTGTTGTCTTTGTTGGATATGACAGAGAGAAATGGAGAGAAAGGAGGGCAAGACAGAGAGGAGGAGAGAAAGACAGACACCTGTAGACCTGCTTCACTGCCTGTGAAGCGACTCCCCTGCAGGTGGGGAGCCAGGGGCTTGAACTGGGATCCTTATGCTGGTCCTTGCGCCATCTGCATTTAACCCACTGCGCTACCACCCGACTCCCTTCCTCTCTCTACCTTCTCCCTTCCCTCTTGATTTCTCCCTGTCTCTATCAAATAAATACATTTTTTTAAAAGGAAGTAGAGGTACATTACACACAGCCTTATTTTTTTATTTTTATTTTTTACTGATATTCCAAGCAAGGATATGGGAGTGTACAATTCTTCCATGTAGGTGAAGGCACAGATTTGGAAGACAGGAATGTCTTGGAGAGCTGGCAGAACAGCTTACTTGGATAGTGAGTCGTGCTTGGACTCCACCACACTAGAATTTGGGGAGGGATTTGGTGTTTCGGTCTCATTTTCCACCCCTTCTTTATTTGTCTGTCTGTCTGTCTATCCATATATCTGTCTGTCTGTCTGTCTAGCTGTCTTTCTAAAAAAAAGTTATCCTGGAGTGGTGAAGCTCTGGTGATGCAAAAATAAATACATAGATGAATGAATAAATATAAATATTGTGTGGTTGGAGAAGTCACTACATATTTTCTAGGCAAAAAATGTACCATGACTTTTCTGACAATCCAATAACTAAATAGATATGTGATGGAAACTCAAGGTAGAGTTTTGAGAGATTATTCTCTATTGAGACCCTCCCGTGATATTCATGGGGGAGATTCCAACCTAAATTGGAAAGAAAAAAGTAAAATTTAAAACTGGAGATGTAGCTCAGCAGTGGAGTACAGAGCACAGGCTCAAACCCCAGCACTCCTGTGCCAGAGATTAGTGGTATCATTCTCTCTTTCTCTCTCTCTTCCTCCCTCCTTCTCTTTAAAAATAGTGTTTTTACTTTTTTTAAAGAAGGATTGAAAACCGTGTGTGGAAGGTTAGGAATTATCCACATATGTGTGTGAAAGAAAAGCATAGGAATAGGCTCGGAGGATGGCTCAGCTGATAGTATCAGATTTGCAGACCTGAGGTTCCTAGTTCCATTCTAGACCTCTAGGACCCCTGTAGCAGAGTGATGCTCTAGTCACTCTCTCTGTCTCTGTCTCTGTCTCTGTCTCTGTCTCATGTGAAATTCTCCCATAGGGGCCAGGCAGTGGCACATCTGGTAGAGCTTACATGTTATAACGTGAAAGGACTCCAGTTCAAGTCCCTGGTCCATACCTGTAGGGAGGAATTTTACCAGTAGTGACACAATGCTGCAAGTCTGTTCGTCTGTCTGTCTATGTATCTATGTATCTATCTTATCACCTATCTATTATCTATCAATCATCTATCATCACTCTATCAATCATCTATCATCTTTCTATCATTTATCTATCTTATTTCTCTGTGAAAGGATATATTATTTCTAATCATATGTCTGAATATATAATTGGAAAGAAAATAATCCTAAACTGAGAATTTAGATAGTCATTTGCACACAGAGAGTGCTGTGGTTATAAACATATAATCCTCATCTAAGTCCAGTGTATTTAAGTAATAGGGATAGACAGGGGAGCTGACCTCATTAATGTGACCCAAAACCTCCCCTCTCCAGAGCCCTACCCAACTAGGGAAAGATAGAAATAGGCTGGGGCTATGGATCCACCTGCCAACACCCATGTCTAGCAGAGAAGCAATTACACTCCCACCGTCTGCACCTCAAAAAGAATTTTGGTCCATACTCCCAGAGGGGGAGAAATGATAGAGGAAGATGACCAGAGAGCTCTGAACTCCAACTCCATCAGGACCCCGAGAGAGAAGAGGAAAACAGGAAGGACATTCGGAAGTAGTTGTAGGCATAGGTGTGACTTAGAAAGGAAGAGAAAGCAGGAACATAGGAAAAAACAAATAGCCATTTATTGATAGGGATAGTTATAGAAATAACAGGCAACCCCTATCTGTGACTTTGGAAGAATCACTGTCGCCATTTCCAGTGAAGAGAGGGAAGACATAGAATGCTGGCGGTGGGAACAGTAACGGTGTGGGATTATTCCCTTGTGATCTCCTAGTTTTGTAAATCAATTTTGAATCACTAATAAAAAATAAAGTAAGAGGGATAGAGAAGAGATGCAAATGCATCTTAGGTCTCATCTACAAAATGTGGTGCTAAGTAGGCCTAGATTTAGAGTGCTTTTAATACATCATTGAGCATAGCATGATCACACACACACACACACACAATGAAAAAAAAAAACAGCACTGTACTTGTACTGAGTTCCTGGCCAATAGATGAGCTCAAGATGTGTTCCCGAGTGGTAAACTCATGGGATTTTTCGGAGCACCATAAAAGCTTTTTATTGTGCACTCCAATGCTGTCATCCACAGTTAGCTAACAAATATGATAGGTTTTTAATATAATCCACCCCGGCCTTGCCAGTGCTCCTTGTATGTTACGTCATCTTTCTGCAGGCCAAGAGTTTGTTTTCCCCAGATGGTCTTCATGAAGCTGCTGACAGCACTTGTAGCTGAGAGACTGTAGAACAGCAATCTTCCAATTCATTTAGCCATTCTGACAAAGAGCGAGCTGTTGATACCCGATGCAAAAGCACTCTATCAGGCATTACATAGTGTCTGTGTTCTCAGCATGTTTGAGGCGTGATAAGTCAGAGCACATGCTACTCGACTTCTCTCCACACTGCCCGGCCGTGTAGAGTTTCCTGCAGTGAAAATGAGGAGGACAGAAGTTAAAAAGCCAAATGTGACATCACCAACAACTGGTAGCAGTCCCCTGCATCATAAATAACATGTTGCAGGCATGGAGGCAAAGAAAGAGTAAAAAAAGTTGTGAAATGTTCACCAGCAATTCCTTTGAAGGGCCTTTGAATTCCACATGTCCCAGGGATCCCCCCCCCCCAAAGGGCAGCTGTGAAAAAACTCATCCATCTCTGTGATGTTGCAAGTTGTTAAGTCAATCTTATGAGACTCTCACTCCCTAGATCCAAGATGCGGAAGAGTTGTTGGTGGCTTTCTTTAGTTGGGAGGGGGGGAGAGAGAGATGGAGAAAAAGGAGGTTTTGGTTCTCTTGGAAATAGATTTCTCTTTGCAAGTACCCAAGTTCAAGCCCCTGGCCCCCACCTGCTGGGGAAAAGCTTCACGAGTAGTGAAGCAGGGCTGTAGGTGTCTGTTTCTTTCCCTCTTTCTACATCCTCCTCCCCTCTCAATTTCTCAGTCTCTCTCTCTCTCTCTCTTACTTCAGGTTATCATTAGGGCTTAGTGCTGGTACGATGAATCCACTGTTCCTGGAGGCCATTTTATTGGATAGGACGGAGAGAAAGTGAGGGAGGAGGGGGAGATAGGGAGAGAGAGACAGAGAGACAGAGAGACATCTGTAGACCTGCTTGGCTGCTTGTGAAGCAACCTCCCTGCAGGTAAGGAGCGGAGTGCTTGAACCCAGATCCTTGCACTTCATACTATGCATGTTTCACTGGGTATACCGTGGCCTGGCCCTAATTTCTCTGTCTCTGTCCAATAATAAATAAATAAAAATGTTCAAAAGAAACACAAATTTAGATATCGATTTCTCTTCACAGCAAGCTCACACAACTGTGCAGATAGGACAATGGGTGGCACTGCCCAGGGGTGGGCCTGCCGGGGCCGGAACGCCTCCGGGTAGTGTGTGCTCCCTGGTATTAATGAGGGGAGCAGCTGCAGCAATCTGTTCAATTTTATGCAAATTAGTCCTGGCCCTCCGGCTCCTGGCAGGGGTCCAAGGCAGCCTTAGGCTGGTCAGAGTTTGGATTTATGCTCTCTTCCACTGCTGCAAAAGTTTATTTAATTATCGGTATTTATTTAAAGCAGAACAGTACAGCGCAGCTCTCCATCTTGATCATGCTGGTGCTGGCTGAATTGTGTGGGGTTTCCTATCTACCCACCAGTTAGCCTGAATCACTGAGTCATCAAATGTGTGCCTGCCATGGGGGCAGCTTGACTCTGGCCCTGGCTTGCCCGGGGGCTTCTCTTTGCTGTGTCATGGTGGTCTGTGAAATCCAAGAATGCAGGAATCTTCTCACTGGGGTTGCGAGCCTTCTTCACTTATGGGCTGGTGTGGAAGAGACCTTCTGAATGAGAACCCTGGTACAGATCATATTTTTTAAAATTTTTATTTATTTTCCCTTTTTGTTGCCTTTGTTGTTTTTCATTGTTGTTGTAGTTATTATTGTTGTTGTTGATACCATCGTTGTTAGATAGGACAGAGAAAAATGGAGAGAGGAGAGGAAGACAGAGAGGGGGAGAGAAAGATAGACACCTGCAGACCTGCTTCACCTCCTGTGAAGCGACTCCCCTGCAGGTGGGGAGCCGGGGGCTCAAACTGGGATCCTTAGGCCGATCCTTAGGCCATGTGCGCTTAACCCACTGCGTTACCACCCAACTCCCAAGATCATGTTTTTTTTTAGAAGTACATACACTTCCACAAGACAGTCAGTTCCGGGATGTAGTGCTGACTATTATCAATGATACCATATGATAAATTGGATGGACAGTCGCTAAGAGAGTCGATTTTAAAATGTTTCACCATGAGAAAAAAGCTTAACTTTGCATGGTGAGGGATTTTTTTTCTTTTTTTTTTTTTTTTGTTTTGTTCCAGGGCACTGCTCTCAGCTCTAGCTTATGGTCCTGTGAGGGCTTGAACCTGGAACTATGGAGCCTCAGGCATGAGAGTCTCTTTGCATAACTATTATGCTATCAGACCCCACCCTCTTTCCTCTTTGGCAAATGATTTTAATTAGTCTTATGGTGATAATAATTTTGCCAAAAAGGCAAGTGTTGAATTATATTATTCTGCACCTGAAATAATAGTGTTACATGCCATCTCTATCTCAGAAAAATATTTTAAAAGACATGAATATCCATTATTTCCAAGTATACATATTTTTATTTCTAATGATTTTTATTATTATTAGATAGCATAGAGAGAGTTGAGAGGGGAGGGGGAAATAGAGAGAGGAAGAGAAAGATAGTCACCTGCAGACCTGCATCACCCCTTGCAGGTGGGGAGTAGGGACTCGAACCCAGGTCCTTGCACTTGATAATATGTGTGCTTACCCAGGTGCACCAGCAGGAGTATACATACTTTATAACCCAGAGTAACCTAGCAAGCCATTGACAAGCATATATTCTTTTAGGGAGTTATCCCATGCCTCCATAAAATGAGTAGTAGTTTATCTTCTTTTTTTTTTTGTATGTATTTCTTCTGTGTAAAGTGTTAGAAACATTTTATTGTCATCGTGCCTAGATTAACTTCCCCTTTATATTCTAGCTGTATACTGAGATTAATTGGTGTAGCAAACTGACTTCTTACCGAAGAGTTACAGAGCACCCTCAACCCAACTCCTGCCCTAACCCTCAAACATTAGAATCAGTGAGGTTAGAGCACAGTCTGAACATGCAGTTACTGGCCACCGTCAGTCCATCAGCCTCAGAGGCACTGGAGCCATCTGTAACAGGAGCCTTAGCCTGGTACCCTTTGTGACGGTGCTTCATACACTTTATGATAATTGTACATGTGTTCCTTTCTGGTTTTCCAAAATCCAAAGCTTTTATAAATACTATCAATGAAGTATTTCTTTAATTTTTTTTTATTTATAAAAAGGAAACATTGACTAAACCATAGGTTAAGAGGGGTACAACTTCACACAGTTCCCACCACCAGAACTCTGTATCCCATCCCCTCCACTGATAACTTTCCTATTTTTTTATCCCTCTGGGAGTATGGACCAGGGTCATTGAGGGATGCAGAGAGTGGAAGGTCTGGCTTCTGTAATTGCTTCCCCACTGAACATGGGCACTGACAGGTCGATCCATACTCCCAGCCTGTCTCTCTCTTTCCCTAGTGGGCAGGGCTCTGGGGAAGCGGAGCTCCAGGACACATTGGTGGGGTTGTCTGTCCAGGGAAGTCTGGTCAATGAAATATTTCATAGGGCACTCTGGATAGGGGAATCCCAGATCCTGTTTTTATCAATTTAGTTGTCCTCTATCATATTAAAAGTGACAAAAAGGACCAGAATGCATCTCCCCACCCACCCACTATTCCCAGCTACTTGTACTAAGATTTCAGCAGTACATTGTCCCTTCTTCCTGTTAATCTGGGCTCTTATGGGGCCTTCTTTTATTTTAAGCACAGATCCAGCTGACAGCCAGCACTTGTTCTGGTTTTGAATCAAACGCTGGCAGTGTTCCCAGAATATGAACCAGTTGTTTTCTCTTACACACTCTCTCTTTGTCCCTCACCATCCCAACTGCTTTCAAAGCAATGCGCCATAACCAAACTTACACTTGCTTTAATGAGAATTAAAGTGCGTGAATCAAAGCAAGGCTTCCCATGTGGCCACTGAACTATCTCTGGGGTGAATTAAGACAATTGATACACAGTGTAGTTAAAGGGCTGGGTGAGGGCAGATGAAGCCTACAGAAGACATCTCCTATTTCAAACTGGAGCATAAAAATTAGAACTGTATAAGCAAGTTTCTCTGAATTATCCATTTCCTCCTTAGAGGAGCTGAGATGCTTGACCTGAGAGAGGTTTGTCTGAATGATCCTCCCTGCAGCTGATAGCAAGTCTTCCGTTTTTGCCTTTGTCCACCTCCTACCTACTGTTTCATTTTTTTTTCTTCAGATAATGACCAACATCTTCAATTTCTCATCCTCTTTATAGAGAAAACGCATCTTTAGGACACGCACAGCATTATTTCTGCTATTAAGGTGAAGTGCACTGTAATTCAGGTTTCTTCTGGGCTCTGTGCAGTGAGAGCACTGTGTGAGGTTCTGAGAGGGTGCTCTCATTTCAGATGGTCCCGGGCAAGCTCTCAGAGGCCCGCGTGCTCACAGGGTCTCTGCATTTAGACCACAGTGCTGACAGTCCAGTCACTAATGGAAGGAGTCTGGAGTACCTAGTCCTTTACCTAGCCCAGCTTTCGCAAAAGTACTGATTTTTAGAACACTCACGTTTCAAAGCTTTATAAATAAAAGTAAATAATAGTGTGCAAGAAGAGAATCGGTTAAATAAGTTCCAGCTTATTGTTTAATCTCTCTTTATTTTATTTTATTTGTATAGTTAGGACTTGTTGACTGCATGACTTCACCATTCCAAGCAGCCATTTTCTAATATCTCCTTTTTAATTTTTTATTATAATCTTTGTTTATTTATTGGATAGAGACAGTCACAAATCAGGAGGGAGGGGTTGATAGAGAGACAGACACCTGCAGCCCTGCTTAACCACTCACAAAGCTTTCCCCCTGCAGATGGAGAACTGGGGCTCAAACCAGGTCCTTGCACACTGTAATGTGTGCACTCAGCCAGGTGCACCACCACCTGGCCCCTCCATTTTCTTCTCTTCTTGACACAGATTGAGAGATAGAGAGGAAAAGAGATCCAGAGGAGATACCTGAAGACCAGAAGCTCCAAAATTCCTGAAAATCTCCCTCCCCACCCAGAGCAGGAGACAGGGACTTGAACCTGGGTTCTCATGCGTGATAGTGTTGGTACTCTACTAGGTGAGCACCCAGCCCCAGTTTTAGTGCATTAACAGATTGTCCTATACATGCAGAACTAGTGATATGGAAAGACGGTGTGTGTGGTATTTTCTTGACAGGTCAAGGTTGATAGGTCACATTAGTTTCTATTCTATACACCCATAGGGAAAGGCAAGATATATTATATATATAGTGGGGGTGCTTTTATTTGTTTATTTGGGTCACTATTCAGGCTAGATGGAATATGAACAGGTACATAACAAAGCAGACATTTTCACAGGTGACCTGTTTCATCTCCCTTTAGGGCTGCATTTTAAAACTCTGTTATAAAAATAGAAAACATGTAATTTCTCTCTTTTCTATTGCCAGTGTAATTCTACTCTCCTTTTCTTGTTGTCGGACTGGAAAGAAAAAAACACGTGGAAGGGCCAGGCAGGGGCATACCTGGTTGAGTCCACATGCTACAGTGTACAAGGACCCGGGTTCAAGGCCCTGGTCCCCACTTGTAGGAGGAAAGTTTTGTGAGTGGTGCTACAGACAGGGTGTCTCTATGCTTCTCTCCCTCCCTCTCTCTCTCTTTTTAATGATATTTTTTTATTGGATAGAAACAACCATAAATTGAGAGTGTAGGGGGTGAGAGAGAGAGAGAGAGAGAGAGACACCTGCAGCCTTGCTTAACCACTCACAAAGCTTTCACCCTATAGGCGGGGATCAGGGCCTTGAACCCGGGTCCTTGCACACTCTAACATGTGTGTTCAACCAGTTGCGCCACCTCCCAATCCCTCTCTCTTTCCCTATTTATGTCCTCTTCCCCTCTTAATTTTTCTGTCTCTATCCAATAATAAATAAATAAATAAATAAATAAATAAATAAAAGAAAAAAGCAGGGGGAGATTAAGTAATTTATGACAGGTATTTTCTGTTTAATGGACTAGTCAAAAAATCCACTGTTTGGAGACAAATCCTTAACTTGTAAAATGTCCTTCCTGTTCCTGTAAAATGTCCACTGCTTCTCAAGGACACCTGGGTGGGTGGGAAGCTCTTAGGACTTGCAGGCTGGTGAGAAGTCACATTTTCCCAGAACATTCTCTTCTCTGTGTTCACCTCTGCACCACCTTTCTCCCTGCCCTCGTCCCGGTGTCCAGTGAGAGAACAGTAGCTCAGTCTCTCTCGGCTTTTATGCTAGTGCCAGGCGTGGCCTTGGTTGCTCACGTCTAGTTTCACCGTGGTGAGTTGTCATGCCCTTTTGTCCCTGTACCTTTCACAGTGGGTACAGGGAGCAGAAGCAGCACTGCAGTCTTGAAAAAGGAAGCCCAGGGAATTCGCCAGTGGGTGATGCTGACAGGCTCCTCTCAGTCCTCCTTGTATTTGTGCTGGGAACCTCAGTGTGGCACCATAGCTCCCCACTCGCCCATCTGCATGTGGAGTTCTGATGTGCTCAGCCTCTTCAGTCTGGTCATCTCCACACATCTTGTCATCTTCCTCTCTGATGCTCTCCCTCCCCTTTTAATTGGAACAAGACCTCCAGTCCTCCTGCCTTGAAACCCAATAGGCCCGATGTAAAAACCTTCCTTTCCCATTTGTACAGTGGGGTTGATAACTTATTTCTGTAAATGAGTTTGCAGGCTACCAAAATGATCTTATGCTGTGTGTAAATTATACATTTTGTTTTTTATAACAGAGCTCTCAAGGTTGATACTGAGCAAGACTAAGGTACTGAGCAAGATTAAGGTATGTGGAACTTAAGTTTGGCTTGTTACATCTCATCATTATTTTGATAGCGCTTACTTAAGTTTATGGGTTTTAAGTAGCAATACTAAGATGTATGGAAATAACACATAGGTGTGCTTTTGGATCTCAGTGAGCATTCAAATGTATAGTGCTCTGTACTCCAGACATTGAATAGACTTGACTTCCATTTTCTATTTTTACAAACAACATTATTGGGCTGGGGAAATGGCATAATGGCTATGTAAAACAATTTTCATGCCAGAGGCACCAAAAGTCCCAAGTTCAATCCCCAGCACCATCATATACCAAAGGCTGAACAGTGCTCTGGAGAAAAATTAAAAAAATATATATTAATACATTATATCAGCAGTTGTTTGAAGATTCGGTTTCCATGGCATTTGATATCTATGGTAGAAAAAAATATGTCTGGAAAACAGTATGGAGAGGTGAAAGGAAAGGATTGTAGTTTGTAAAAAAAAAAAAAAAAAAAAAACTTATGGCTTGATCTTAGAAAATTGCTTTTACTTCAGTAGACACAGAGTTATCAGGTTTTAACCGCTATGCTAAGTAGGAGAATATTAATCTGAACGCAATATTTTGTAGACAGGTTGCTTTTTTTTTTTGTTCCCTGGCATACAATCTCGAAAATAAGTCTATTATTCCTGGGTGGTCACTGTAGTAATAGCTTCAAGCATGCAAAATATAAAAAGCATGCATGAAATATGCTGGTATATTAAATTAACATCTTGTGCAAGCCCCCTTTTCCCATGCCCAGATGCTCAGATTGCTTTTGACAGACTGTAGGCGGGGGACCTCTAACTTTAAAGAAGGGGCTTTCTGTTTCTGTTTTCAAGTTAAAAATAATGAAAGGAAAACACACTGAAATTCCCACATTATTAAATAAAACATTTAAATGGCCAAGGGCCAATCGTTGTCACGCCATGAACAAATGCCTCACGGTAATATGTTCCATAACTGTTTGTGAAAAACTACCAATTTTAACACATTTGCACATGATTAAGCACCATAAAAACGTCGCTGATTGAAGCCAGTGTCATAACACTGACTCATGCCCACGAGGAGGGAGGAGGGGAGCCCTACTGTAGACCTGGACTAGAAAGGTAGTGTGAAATAAGTTCCACGTTGTGAAAACAGAGCCTAAATAGTTTTGCCAAAGAGCTAACTCCATTCAGTGTCACAAGTTCAGTCCATCCGCCTCAGGAGACCTTGTGGGGTGCAGGTCCTGTGAGCTGAAGGTTGTTTTTTTTAAGCAATTAAATATGTAAATATGGGTAATTATGGTGAAATGCAACCTGGTTCACAGTTGTTAGGAGAGAGAAAGTAGATTTGCTTTATCTGAGGGAGCTCTGTGAAAAATTTAAAGAAACCACAGAGCAAGAGAAATTCATCCTATCTAGCTAAGGGGCAAGACAGAACGGGAGTTTTTTTTCCCCCCCCCCCCCCCCAAGTGTTCAGATCACCAGAAACCATGCGTTTGTGAAACCCAAGCAATAACAGAAAACTGAAGAGTGAGTTGAGACTTATGTGGAGTTCCTTAGCTCTTGACTGCATAGGGCACCTCTCTGGTAATTGATTCTCCCTGGTTCTTTGTTGAAAGGCTTCTGGACCCTGAGTTGTCATGCCAGACTAGAGACCCAACCTAACCAGTACATCATCTTAACTATTTATTTCCGTGTGTGTGTGTGTGTGAGAGAGAGAGAGAGGGAGAGGGAGAGGGAGAGGGAGAGGGAGAGGGAGAGGGAGAGGGAGAGGGAGAGGGAGAGGGAGAGGGAGAGGGAGAGGGAGAGGGAGAGGGAGAGGGAGAGGGAGAGGAACCAAAACACTGTTCAGCTGTTCAACTCTGGCATAAGGTAGTTCCTAGGACTGAAACTGAAACTGGAACTTCTGCAGTCTCAAACATGGATGTCTGATCCTCTTTATATACATTATCTGTTCAGTCTCATCTTAAATAATGAGATATGCAGCAGTTCTGCCTCCAAATGTGATCTTATTCTGTGATCCATAGGTTAGGACTTGAACCTTAGGTGGGGGAGGACTTGAATACTTAACTCACAACAGTACACATTGTTAAGGCAAGCTTCAACCAGTCATGGTAAGCATACCTGATGATTTTTTTTTCCTCCATAAAGAAGAAACATAAAATAAAATTAACTTAGCTCTCGTACTTATTAATTTAGATGTATTAACATTATAAAGTTACTATATAGGTAGATAGATAGATAGATAGATAGATAAAAATATATGGAGAGAGAGAGATATGATGGTATACTGCTCAGCTTTTAAAAATGGTGAAGTCATTTCCTTTACATCATCTTGAATGGACCTTAAAGACAACACGTTAAATTAGATGAACCAAAAAGAGAATAAAAAATACCAAGTGATATCACTTATAAGCATCAGGTAGACTGATAAGGAAGCATGTAAAGAGATGTAACTCCTCATATCATGATGCTAGGAAACTCTCACAGCTACAATCTTCAGTACTTTCTCATTTACTTTAAAAAAAATTTTTTTTTTAAATTGCCACCAAGTTTATTGCTGTGGCTAGGAGCCTGCACTATGAATCCATCTGATAGGACAGAGATAAATTGAGAAGGGATGGGGAGATAGAGAGGAAGAGAGACAGAGACACACATACAATACTTGTTTGACCACTCAGAAAACTCAGGTGAGGAGCAGGTGCTCAAACCTGGGTCCTTGAGCATGGTAATGTGTGTGCTCAACTAGGTGAGTCACTGACTCATCTTCCCAAAACATCTTTATAACAGTTTTCTATATATGATGAAGTCATAATGCTTGTATCGGATGGTGGTTTTCTATTAATGTTGTAGTTGTCTGTTTCATGTTTCTCAGTCTCTTCCAACACCAAGTTAATATAATTGAAGACATATGCAGAAAATCACACTTGAAACAATATTCAACGCGCTGTGGATAATTTGTCAAAATATCACCTGTACTTCACCAATTTAAAGTTAAATTATGCAACAAACATACACACTCACATGTGCACACACGTGAGACTACAGTATAGAATGTAGATGTTGCTATAGAAATCACAAATGGGTTCATTTATCCAAACAGTAACATACAGCAAGTCAAGAAAATAAGGAAAGGAGTCTGGGATTTTCTCTGTGGAAATCACAGATTAATCATGGACAGGACAAGAAGTGATTGTGATGGTGATGGTTCTCTAGCCTGAGGGTATACCACTCAATTTCATTCTCAATATTTTAACCCAGTCATGTGGTTTTTGGTTTTCCTTTTATAGATGTCGTAAATCACATTCATTAATTTGTGTATATCAAACCAGCCTTGCATCCAACGATAAAACTAACTTGATTATGATGAACAATCTTCTTAATATACTGCTGTATCTGGTTAGCTAGCATTTTGTTCAGTGTTTTAGCATATATGTTCATCAGAGATATTGGCCTGTAGTTTTCTTTTTTTTGTTGTATCCCTGTCTGATTTGGCACCTGGATGATGTTGGCTTCATAGAAGGTGGAAGGGAGAATTCCTGTGTCTTCAGTCTTTTAGAAGAGCTTGAAAAGTACAGGTATTAACTCTTCCTTGAAGGTTTTGTAGAATTCACTCGTAAAACCCATCTGGTCCTGGACTGTTATGGTCGGGAAGGTTCTTAATAATTGTTTCAATTTCTTTGGCTGTGACTGGTTTGATGATGTTTTCTAGTTCCTCGTGGTTCAGTTTTGGAAGGTTATATCTTTTTAGGAATTCTTCTATTTCTTCCAAGTTCTCTAGCTTGGTGGTATACAGGTTTTCATAGAAGGTGTTGTCTTCATGCATCCATCTTGACTCTGCCTCTCCATTCTTTTAATTCTTACCAAAATGCAACTCTCTAAAGCAGGGGCAACTGATTTAAATATCTTGAGACCAGTCATGGAGAGGGGTAGAATCAGAGGGGATGATCTTCTGGAAATGAGAGCAGGGACAACTTTTCAAGGAAGAAGACATCCAGGAATCCACTCCACCTCATTCTTGCCATGCAGGAATATAAATCAATGTTGCCAGAGTTTGTGATCATTTTCAAGAATGGTTTTATGTGAAATAGAATGTTTAAATATTCACAACAAATGTTTTTCTTTCTGAATTCTTCAGAAAGGGAAAGAGAGAGAGAGAGAATAGCACCAGAGAGAGAGAGAGGGAGAAAGAGAGAGAGAGAGAGAAGAGAGAGAGAGAACAGCACCAAAGAGAGAGAGAGAGAGAGAGAGAGAGAGAGAATAGCACCAGAGAGAGAGAGAGAGAGAATAGCACCAGAGAGAGAGAGGGAGAAAGAGAAAGAGAGAGAAGAGAGAGAGAGAACAACACCAAAAAGAGAGAGAGAGAGAGAGAGAGAGAATAGCACCAGAGAGAGAGAGAGAGGGAGAGAGAGAGAAAGAGAGAGAAAACACAGCACCAAAGCTTTCCCCAGCATGCTGTGAGTAGGCTATAACTTGGGTATCTCCAGTGATAGACCAGGTGCCTTCTCAGGTGAGTTATCTTCCTGGCCCTCCTAATTAGTTTTTCAGTCCTGATGTATAGATATATACTGATCTCAAGGTGAATTATCTAGCCAGTCCTTGCCTGAATCAGCTGTCAAATCAGAAACAAATGCAACCTGTTGCTGAAACGTTATATGGTTGGCCTAGAAGTGATTCAAGAAGACAACTGTGCTGCCAGACCACACTAAATGCATTCCTAATGCGTGACAGCAAAACCATGATCCCTCTGATGCTAAGACTTTTATTAGCATGATCATGGAGAGCACGCCAATGGAAACAAATGACAAAGGATCATGTAGAGGAGGGAACTCAAGATGTGCCTGAGAAGTGATTATTATACAAATTTTTCGTGATCTTCTTTTAATAACCTGAAATAGGCCACGTGAGTCCTGTCACCAGATCAGGTAACACTGCATCATGGGCCTCACTGCTGGTGGCCCATCAGTCTCTGGCTGTAATTTACATCAATTAACTGCAACAATGACAGACAGCATTGTTGTCTTAAACATTCATATATATACTTAGGATACATATAGGATCGACCTACCAATGCCCATGTTCAGCAAAGAAGCAATTACAGAAGCCAGACCTTCCACTTCTATACACTATAATGATCCTGAGTCCATGCTCCCAGAGGGATAAAGAATAGGGGAGCTTCCAGTGGAGGGCGTGGGATGTGGAACTGTGGTAGTGGGAAATGTGTGGATTTTTTACCCCTGTTATCCTATGGTTTTGTTGATATTTTCTATTTTTGTATTTTGTAAATAAATAAAAAAAGGATGTTGAAGCTACATTGTAAGGACAAAAACTTGGCCACGGCATGAATTCTCATCAATAATAGAGTGGTCACATGAGTGATGACAAAACCAAGAAGTTAAATATCTACAATAATGAAGCATGCCTGTGTGCATTAGCTGGAATGTATGTCCATAAGTATTACAAATTAAGTGTAAAGGAAATTAGTTTATATATGACAACCTCATTTGGTAAATAAAAATATATATATATATATATACATGTGTATATAACTGCTTAGTAAAAATGTAAATGTATTCAAGGACAACTGTTTTATAAATGAGTTGAACTTAGCTACAGTCAAAGATAGAAAGGTTATTCTTTCTCACCATTTCCTGTTGAACACATTATGTTAATACTTTCTTTCTCGGATTGATACAGAGTATAAAACAGGTCCCATAGCAAAACTTCTCAAAATACTCTTTATGGGATTTTTTTTTTCTATAAGAAAAAAGGGGGAAAAAATGAACAGCACAAGAGCAATGGGCAAATGGGCAAAGTTCTTTCTAAAAATGCACTCTACAAATAATATATCTTAGTGATCAGTCATTACATCTCATAAAAGCTGTACCTCACACTCAGCTCCTCTTAGCTTAGACCCATCAGAAATGTGTCCATATGTTTGTTAATCAAAGAATAGAGACTCAAGAGGTTCATAAAGGAAATCCACCCTTCACTCTCCATCAGTTCAAAACTGGAAACTATCCAAATACCCATCAACAGTAGGATGGGCTTTTTTTTTTTTTTTTTTTTTAAGTTAGTTGGAACTTGTATGAACAGACAACTTTTGTTGGCATGTCAGAGAGCCCTAACTTCTATGAGCACTTCATTCCTTCCCTATCTCCATGGTATTTTATCATGTACCTATATATTACCAGAGCACAACTCATGGCTTTTGATGTTACCAGGGTTTGAACCTGGGTCCTCAGAGCCTCAGATATGAAAGCCTTTTGCAGAACCACTGTACTATCCCTCTGGCCAACCAGGATACTCAAAGATTAAAAGTAACCGTCTGTTTTACCCCAGTAAAGATGCTATGTTGTAGCAGAAACTCTCCCCTAATTTTCACCATGTTTTATTTCTTACACCTTTTAGGAAGTTGATATTTGGGCAGAGAAGCCAGCACAGTGATTATGAAAAAAGATTTTCATGCCTGAGGCCCTGAGATGTTGGGTTCAGGTTAATTGGCTCTGATCCCTCCAGCCCAGCATGAGAGCTTGGAGAAGAGATGTGTCAAGGAGAGAGGTGATGCTTCTTCAGTCCGGTGCTATTTCCAGTCTGACCCCCAAGTGCAAGTGCAGTTCTCAACAATATTTCACAGCTATTTCCATCCTGACACTAACCAAAATGCCCACCAGGAAATAGCAGCAAAGCAACACTGGCATAATTTGTTTCATTGTTTATTTATATCTGAGTCCCCTTATCTAGGGTTAATGGCCAAAATGATACTTCAAGAAAACAGGAGGGAGTGACAGGTAACCAATTAGAGCAGTCAGGGAGGTTGTTCAGTGGTTGAGCACAGGACTTGCATCTGTGAGGTCCCATGTTTGATCCCTAGCCCAGCTGATACCTGAGTGAGGCTCTCATTCTCCCTCTCATTAAGAAATACATTCTAAGTGGGCCAGATGGTGGTGCACCCAGTTTAGCCATGTGCGAAGACCCTAGTTCAAATCCCCAGTCCCCACCTGCAGGGGAGAAATATTCATGAATGGTGAAACAATGCTGCAGGTGTCTCTTTTTCTCTCTCTTTAATCTCCCTCTCCCCTCTCAAGTCCTTTCTGTCTCTATCCAATAAATATATAAAAACATGTTTAAAGAAAAGGAAATCTAGTCTGAAAAGAATGATAATGTTATTCAGGTTATAGTGAACTAATGTTTAAATATACTTTCTTATTTTTTTTAAATTTTTATTTATAAAAAGGAAACATTGACAAAACCATAGGATAAGAGGGGTACAGCTTCACACAGTTCCCACCACCAGAACTCTGTATCCCATCCCCTCCACTGATAGCTTTCCTATTCTTTATCCCTCTGGGAGTATAGACCCAGGGTGATTGTGGGATGCAGAAGGTGGAAGGTCTGGCTTTTGTAATTGCTTCCCCGCTGAACATGGGCATTGACAGGTGGATCCATACTGCCAGCCTGTCTCTCTCTTTGCTTTCTTATTTTTATGAGTCACCCTGCATCTGTCTTTATGAAAAGCTTTCACTGCAGTAACATTTCATTGTGGTAGTGTACAAATCACAGCTGTGCACCATGAAACATTGTCCTATCTGTAAAGTACTGTGTGCACACTGAAATTGTTAGTTCTGTGCATTGGCTAGATTACTAAACCTCGTCATCTACAGTTTCCTCTCCAGGTGTTGATGGCACAGACCATTGTATATGGTGCTGTAAAAGACGCAAGTGATAAATACACGTAATATTTATCATCAAATAATGTTGGTACCCAGGGAGTGCTACTATATGAAATTCATACTTTCTGAAATAGTGCCTTTCAGTTTTTCTAGTTGAATTTTTTTGGTATTTTTATATTATTGTTATTATTATTTTGCCATCTTTGTTATTACTGGGGCTTGGTCCCTGCAAAACAGATCCGCTATCTACTGCTCCTGAGGCCCTTTTTTCTACCAATTTTATTTTACTTTATTTTATTATTATGATAAAGAGAGAAACAAGGTGAGAAAGAGAGAGACAAATACATGATAGATAGATAGATAGATAGATAGATAGATAGATAGATAGATAGATAGATAGATGATAGATACAGCCTGCTTCACTGCTTATGAAGCTTCCCTCCTGTAGGTGGGCTTCAGATCTGGGTCTTTGCACAAGGTAACTAGTGTGTTTTACCAGTTGTTCCACCATGTTGTCCACATTTTTAAAATTTTGTATTATCTTTATTTTTCTCCTTTTAAAATTTTTATTTATAAAATGGAAATATTGACAAGACAGGAGGGGTACATTTCCATACAATTCCCACCTCCAGAACTCCGTCTTCAATCACCTTCTTTGATAACATCATCATGTATTTTTCAAATGAAAACTTTATATGGAAAATCCGGAGAGATCAAGAACATGCTCTTTTTAAAAACATTTTTTATTTCTCTCTCTGTCTTCTCTATCTTCTTTTTTTCTCCTCTTGCAAAACAAAAAATTAAGAAATGAATCATATAAGAAAATATGTACTTGTAACTTAGATTGGTAAAAGATTCCCTCTAAAATGATTTTTTTTTAAGAAAAAGCACACTTTTTTTTCTCCTTTTTGACAACTTGATTGGGGAGTGTGGGTGGAAAAAAAATGGTGCTACTTAAGAAAAGTAAGCAAAGTATTGGCAGGCAGTGACTTTAAATTGCACATTAAAGTAATCCAGGGCTGTGCCTTAATAAAGACCAGGGCTGGGAATTCTTATGGATTTTCTAGCTCATTGCTGGGACAACATCGAAAGGCAATAAATGTTCTATTACTTACACAAGCTGCTAGTTTTCAGAAAATTAGTCACCAGCGACCTTTTAACCTTTCTCTTGCTCTGCTTCTCAGTAACTGTACCTGATCGGAATCCAATGCAGACCTACTCTTAAGTTTCTTAGCTAACCTGCTACAAATGCCAGTAATTGGGTTCTGGTCGCAGCAAGAAGAGTGATCATATATTCCTGTAGATTCATTTTACTTACAACAAAAAAAATGTGGGCTCTCTAAAGGCATTGTTTTCAAGGAAAGGAATTGAAAGCACTTTTCAAGCCAGCAGAAACTCAGTTGGGACAGGTCACCTATGAGACTGACGCTTGGGTCAAGCCAGCAGAAACTCAGTTGGGACAGGTCACCTATGAGACTGACGCTTGGGGAAAAGTTGTGGATTTTTATGCACCTGCTCATCATATATGAGCCTCTGGTACCTGCAGTATTCAGAGCAGGTGGGGAGGAAAGGTTATGGTGGGAGGTGGGGGAGGGGTTGCAGAAGAGCCAGGAGTCTCAAGGTTTCCTTGGAGGGGCACGGACAGGAGAGGAGTGATGTGATTTGGGGGCACCCGTCTTATATTGAATTATATTGATTAGTTTTCCAGTTATCAGGGAGTCCCTCTGACCCTATTTTCAGGGTCACTAGATCATAATGCAATCTCACCAAGAGGCCAGCATCCCTCCCCATATTGCTTTGCCAGCAATGTAGGGCCTTGAAAATGGCCTGTGTAAAGCTTGTTCTTTGAGACTTCTTGCTGGATGGCCCCTGATAAATGCATATACAAATTGCATAGTATAATAACACACGGTACCAGGGGGAGAAGAGAAAATGTAAAGGTGGCTCCTGCCTTTTGCAATAATAATAATAATAATAATAATAAAGATCATTTTAAGAAATTGAATCTTGTGAATCGCTTTCCCATCTGAATTGGGAGGATAAAATGCTAATATCTGGCAAACAGGTGTCTTTGCAGAGGGTCTGGGTCCCTGTTTAGTGCATCCTGGAATTTGTGTCTAAATGTGAGCAAGATATACAGCAAACACTAAATGTGAAAGATACACAGGGGTAATTTTTGGTTGATTCCCTTGGATTTTCCTGTTAGACCAAGCATGAATGTTTTAAGTGACAGGCCAAATAATTAAATGATTCTATGAATATTTATGAGCTGAAATTGCTACCCAGGGTTCCCTTAAGTCTATGGCACCATTTCAAGGCTGCCTAAGTATGATACCATTTTATTTGTAAGAAATATGCCAGAAAGTCTGTAAGGGACAAGTCATTGGCTGTATTTCATGAAAAACCATCAGAGAGACATCTGGGTACCCTGTGACCAAGGCAGGTGACTTCCTTCATGTTTCAAATACTTGTGCTGACATGAAAGTAACATAGAGTCAGTAGTACGGTGACATTTGACACACAGCTACAGCTATTTGACTGGACCTGCGACGATTTAGAATCTGTTAATCTGCTTTGACTCTGTCTTCATAGCTTTATGTTTTGTGTATGTGAGAGAGAGAGAGAGAGAGAGAGAGAGAGACAAAGGACCCTTCTGTCATTTAGGATGATCCATTTGCTTTGTGTCTTTGTGGTTTGTGTGTGGTGCCAGCGTTTGAACCTAGGGCCCTAGGCAGATAAGACAAGTGCTCTGCCACTGCCCCACCTCTCTGGTCCCTGTATCCTCACAGATTTAGACTAAAGGATGCTGTCCTGTCTTTCAACCACCTGCTGGCTCTCTGCTAAGTCTACTTCATCCCATCCAATTCCCCCACAGTCTATCCAGACTTACTATTTTGTAGTGTGATTTTTCTCTGTTTAGAGAGAAGTTGGGTGACTTATGTTCCTCATTAAATAAGTTCAGCTGGTTTAACTTCCATACTTTACCCATTAAACATGCTAATGTTTATGGTGGACACAGCCGGTGCTGGGATCTTGGATTCTGACATGTCCCGGGATTGAAAATGACTAACTCTCGTACTTACCCACAAGTGTAAGAGTGGTCTGGAGAAGCGGATACACCAGTATGTTTGCTGAGTGTGACCTACAAATACAGATATGTTGAGAGACTTTGAATAAGTAAATAACAGATTCAAAACAGGTCCAGTGGATTCATAGTGCTGGCACTGAGCCCCAGAGATAACCCTAGAGGCAAAATAAATAAATTAAGTCGATAAATGGGGTAGGAAGCTAGACAAATAATTTAAACTTTTCTGTCATCATATGAAGCATAGTTAATTGTTCACTGTTTCTGGTTTGAGATAGTTGTCCTTGCTAGTTCCTTTTTGCGTCCTTTACATAACGTGGAACTTGTGTGAGAGCTAAGTTTAAGAACTCAAGTTGGCATGCAACAGAAAGTTAATGGCTTCTCATAGTCTTTATAGAGTCGAAACTGCTTTATGCTGTGCATATTTATGGGTTTAAAAAGTTTATTTGTAGAGTAAACAGGACCTATTTAGAAGTAAAAATGTGATCCTGGGTTTACTTAAGAAAATAATCACGTGGGGGCCAGGTGGTAGTGCACCTGGTTGAGTGCACATGTGACAGTGCACAAGGACCCAGGTTCAAGCCCCTGGTTTCCTCCTGCGGGGGGAAACCTTTGTGAGTGGTGAAGCAGGGCTGCAGGTGTCTCTCTGCCTCCCTATCTCCCCTTTCCCTCTCCATTTCTGATTGTCTTTATCCAATAAATAAATAAAGATAACAAAAATTTTTAAAAAAATAATCATGTGAAATATTAAAAGGTTTAAACAGAAGAATAATAATTATTACTTTTTTCATTTAGTCCCTAATAAAATAAGTTCAAACATTCAAGTAAATGCTAACAGAATTTAGTGCAATTTATCAGACCAATGTTATATCAGTTACATTCAGTAATTAAAAAGCAATGTGACTTGCAATTGCACCTTTCAAGATTTCTTTCTTATTCCTCTGTTTTCTACTCATTAAAGTTCCTAGCTTGTGTGTGAAAGTCTGGACTGTGATATGCTGAAGTAAGAGCACACATGTAGGCTTCCTAAGTCACTGATGCCAGTGCTGCTTTGCTTCCTTCTCCATAGTTGCTATTAGAAGTATTGACAGTAACACCTTCACTCACATAAAGAAAATGTATGGGAGGCTGAGCACTAGTGCAGCAGGTTAAGCACACATGGCACAAAGCACAAGGACTGGCGTAAGGATCTCGGTTTGAGCCCCAGCTCCCCACCTGCAGGTTGCAAGCAGTGAAGCAGGTCTGTAGGTGTCTATCTTTCTCTCCTCCTCTCTGTCCTATCCAACAATAACAACCACAACAAGGACAACAAAATGGGGAAAAAACAGTCCCCAGAAGGAGTGGATTCATAGTGCTGGCCTGGAGGCCAAAAAAAGTAAAAGAAAATGTATGTATGTTCCCAGGAGAGTTTATGTAACATAGGTAAGTCTGCAGAGCAAGTGAGTGAGTGTTGCATCAAGCTCCAAGTTCAGTGACCTCATATCTTACATTCATTCTCTTATATTGGATCCTCAGAGAAGGTGGCCCGCATGTTAAGATTCTGTCTACCCCATTGGGCTCTTCTCGGTTAGTTATTTGTGGCATGGGGAAAACATCAAGAAACCACCACATCATCTATGGATTCATTATCTCCTTGTCTGTGTGTTCTGCTATTCTGCTATTTAAGTACCAGAGAGAAGGAAGTAAAGTACAAGTTAAGATATTTCAAGGAAGAAGATGACCGTAAAATATATACTGAGAGAGAAAATGTTCTTAAAAGAGAAATCTAAAACTCCCATGACCTCTGTTTGCAAGCCTGTTCATTAGATCATTAAATTTAGTTTACTTCTAAACACATTCAATTTCCTACATTCACATTTTCCTACATTCACTTTTCCTACTTTGCTACAGCAAGAGTGTTCACACAGCCAGTGATGGCTTTGGATCCAAAAAAGATTCTACAACTCATTAGTGGTGGTGACCTTGAACTTCATTAACTATATGACTTGTTAACTAGCCTGAGTTTAGTGAGACTAGTGCACAACGTGCATCAACTCAGATAGTCCTTACAGCTCCTTTTGATAACATTTGAAAACCTGCCTCAGTTTTGCCTTAAGCGATGATCAAATGAAAACTTTTAATTATTATTAAACTTTCAGTGCTGAACATAACATTCAGCTATTGTCATTTGAAGTATTCAGTCTGTTTTTTCAGGAAGGTGGACTGACTCATTGAAGAATTCCCACATCAGCTACGAAGTCTACCATATTCTTTATTTTGTCTGCCAGACCTTAAAATACAGGGAAGGTGGGCTAGTGATACTTAGTTGATGAGTAGCATGTTTATAACTTTTTTAAAGACTTAACATCTTTAAGGTTGGTGTTAACATGTTTTTAACTCCGCTGTTGTGAGCCTTTCAGTAAAGTCTGTGACAGTATTAGTTTTCATAAATCAGGAGACATTTTCCAGATGTCCCAAAGCATTCCTTGTCCAAAGGGGAGTAGGCCCAGTGCCCATGTCCTCTCATGCTCATTTTGTGGGAGGAAGGAGGCTGTAGCTTCTCTGTACAGGCACCATCTCTCAGAAGGACTCCTGGCACTGTTGTGTTCTCCCAGGGTCAGCTGCCTCCTGGACTGGATGCCTGTCACACTTTTGATTAAAGTTATGATGAGAGAACAGCTGAAAAAATAAGCAAAGATGAATCCTGTTTAGTGTCTCTGAAGAAAAATGATCTGTCCCAGCATAATTCCACAGACAGAATGAACATCTAGAAATAAGCAGAGGCACTGGGAGTTGCTGAGGACCCACAAAAGTTCATTGCTTTGAATAAACTTGAGAGGCAGCAGAGAAGAATTATTAAAAACAATGAAAGAGAAAGTGGCTGCAAAAGGCATGGCAATAAAAGCAAAATGGAAGAATCTAGGGCATGAACAATCAGAAAAGTTGTCAGAACTACCTACCCCCATGGAAATTCTTAAAAAAAATTAGAAGTTGAACTCTTTCCCTACAAATGCTGCTATTTGTAATAGTGTTAAATTATCTAATAGATATCTAAAAGCATTACAAGTAAGGACTTTCACATCTGAATAATTTCAGACTGTGTGACAGGAATGTGATGCTTCAACCCCAAATATTAAAAGACAAGAATTGAGTGGCTGGGCTGTGATGCACCAGGTTGAGGGCATATACAGCCAGATGTGAGGACATGGGTTCAAGCCCTCCCATCTCCAGCCATAGCGTGGAACCTTCACAAGTGGTAGAGCAGTGCTGCAGGTGTCTCTCTGTCTCTCCCCTCCTCTCTATCTCCCCCTTCCCTCTCAATTTCTGACCATCCATATCCAATAAATAAACTTAATAAAAAAATTAAAAATTATAAAATAAAATTTCGATGACAACAACAAAGGAAAACTGGTGTAGAATACTCACTATTTCCAAATATTTCCCAGTTATTCCCATTCTCCTTAGAGGTGACTCCTATGTCCCTCCTGGCAGGGACTTGGACTCTAAAGCGTTCTCCAAGAATATTCAACCTGGTCAGGACTGACCGACCAACTTCCATAGGTGGGAGAGCTTCTGATTGCTCTACTGTACAGTGCTCTGCTGTAGGTTGGAGAGACTAGAACATCTGATAGGTTGTAGGAGAACATTTACCGCCTGTATCATTCACTTATTTAGTTGCTGGAGAAGTAGCACAATGTGTTAGAGCTCAGAGTTTGCATACTTGCAATTCCAAGGGTCTCCAGTTCAAGCTTCAGCAGCACCATATGTCCCAGCTGAGCAGTGCTTTGGTCACTCTATTAAAAATATTAGGGGCCCACTAGGGGAAGAGAGAGACAGGCTAGGAGTATGGTTCGACCTGCCAATGCCCATGTTCAGCGGGGAAGCAATTACAGAAGCCAGACCTTTCAACTTTTACACCCCATAATGACCCTGGGTCCATACTCCCAGAGGGATAAAGAATAGGAAAGCTATCAGGGGAGGGGAAGGGATACAGAGTTCTGGTGGTGAGAATTGTATGGGGTTGTACCCCTCTTATCCTATGTTTTTGTCAGTGTTTCCATTTTATAAATGGAATGGCAACAATGCAGCAATGGCAACAATAACAATACCAATAACAATTAAGTGCAACAAAATAGGAAAAAATGGCCTCTAGGAGCTGTGGATTCGTAGTGCATGTACGGAGCCCAGTAATAACCCTGGAGGTAGTAGTAGTAGTAGTGGTAGTGGTAGTGGTAGTGGTAGTGGTAGTAGTAGTAGTAGTAATAATAATAATAATAATGTTAATATGGGGCCAGATGGTAGCACACCTGGTTGAGTGCACACATTACAGTGTTTAAGAACCCAGGTTCAAGCCCCTGCAGGAGGGAAGCTCTGCAAGTGGTAAAGCAGGGCTGCAGGAGTCTCTCTGTGTCTTTCCCTCTCTATTTCCCCCTCCCCTCTCAATTTCTCTCTGTCTCTACCTATCCAATAATAAGTAAATAAATAAATATTTATATATGAAAACATAAATAAAATGAATCAACTATTCAAAAGCAAAATAAATAAATACAAGTTAAATGAATTATATATTTAGCCATATGCCATTACAGTTCAGGTATTTTAACTTCAGAAACAATAGTTTCAGACAGCTGTACATTTTTATCTACTCACTTGAACTAAAAACGAAACTGCTTGTGGCTGTGGGCCTCTTTCTTTGACTTTCAGAGAATTTAGGTGGGATTTTTAAGGAGACACTGCCCAGTGGATTTAGAAAGTTAGTAAGAAGAGATTAATCTTCATAGATGTTCATTTTGAATGCATTTTTTAAATACTTTAAGTAATCCTAGCCTGTCACTTGGTAACTTGAAAGAGGTCTAATTATCTTGATACTTGGCAAAATGAAACACTAAAGCTTGAGTCCTGATGAAAGACAAGCCACCCAGCTAGACATTGGCTGTGCTGGGGAAAGACTTCCCTTTGGGCTTCCGCTTAGTGTGTGACCATCTGGGACAGACTGTATTTTGTTCTCACCTTGAGCATGATTTGACGAATGTTTTGCATCTTTAAGCTGAGCCCCTCTAAATATCTCTAACCTGGGTTTTGCTAGTCACCACAAATGTCAAGTTATATATTTGGGGAAGTGCATAATAATGATATCTTTTTTTATATTCATTAAGAGAGAAAAGAGAAGGGGTTGGATCACAGCATTACTCAGCTTTTGCATAAAATGGGTGCTGGGGATTAAACCTGAAGCCTCTGGGGTCTCGGACATGTAAAGTTTTGCTCTAACTTTGCTGAGCTGTCTCCCCAAGTTTAAACAATATTTCATGTGAGTGAGATGAGAGTCCGTGAATTCAGTGATGCCGTTTTTTTCCTCACTTGTTGAATCTTAAAACATGCTGTATCTGCTACTAAATGGGCTTTCCAGCTCTTGTTAATCTTTGACTTCAGATTCTTGGTATTCATTAAAAGCAGTGCAACTCTCGAGTTTTTGTTGTCTTTACAAAAAAAAAAAAGAGTTTTGTGGTCTAATTTTTATTTTTTTTATTTTAAAATCATTTTCAAAATTTATGTTCTGTTTTTACTTTTATATGTAAACATTTATCCAGAACCCCATATATATGCATTAAGCTTTCCCATATCAAGAAAGCATTAGTGACTCTGGGATGGCCATTCATTCACATAATCAAAGTGCTTCAAAGTACTTTTGTCCCTATAACAGCTGCTGTAAGACTGTCTCAAAAATTTCAGGTACTTATGACTATCTTGAAAAAAATATCTATGTCATTCAAGTCTTTCCATTTATAATTCATACTCTTTGAGCCTTAACCAATGCCCGAGTCCCAGTCAGCCCCTGAGGATAATATTTAGTTTGACTCAGAGTAGCCTAACATGCTTATTGTCAGGTATATGTTTTGCTAATCAAATTTGCACTTCTAATCTAGAGGACTCAAGGGATAAATTTCTTACCCTCTGTTTTACTTAGCTTACAACCCCATGGGCAAGAACAATTTCCATTATCAGAATTTTACTCATGATTACATGACAGCAGGAAGAGGAAATCTCTTCTACAGATGCATTTTAATATGAAGACTTTCAGAAGTTCCCTTTAAGAAAGCTTCATATTGTGCCTGATGGTATTCATGGCATTCACAATTAAAGAAAAAGTAATTTTCCTGTAGTTTGATTTAACTCTCTTGAATATAATCATACTCGATATTTAACCAGTGTTAAACAGTGAATGCCTTCCTAACCTGTGCCTTCTCTACTAATATTTTTTTTCTTTATTGGAGTGACTAGTGGTTTACAGTTGACAGTAAAGCACAATAGTTAGTACATATATAACATTTCTCAGTTTTCCACATTGCACTCTAACTCCCCACCTGGGTCATGTACCAGGATTTGAAAGCCATCCTTCCACCCCTACCAACTTCCTGTCCTGCTTCCCCAGAGTCTTATGCTTTGGTTCTTCTTCTAGCGTTTGCCCTTCTTCCGTAGCCAGTCAACAGCGTCAGGTTGAGCCTGATGTCAAGTTTCGAGACCTCCTTTGAATCTGGAGAGGTGGCAGTCGTTGGCTATGTGGGTCATAGTCTGTCTGTAGCCACAGGGGCAGTTCGGGTGGTCTCTGGCTCCCCAGCGATGGAACATAGCGGCGCACCGGCCATGGCCTGTTCGATAGCTTTGGTGTCATATACCAACTCCAGCCCAAGTTCTGCTTTGTTTCCTCTTCTTATTTTTCAATTTATGTCTATGAGTAGCATCATTCTATATTCATCCTTATCTTTCTGGTTTATCTCACTTCACATGATTCCTTCAAGCTCCATCCAAGTTGAAGTGTAGAAGGTGAATTCATATTTTTAACAACTGAGTAGTATACCACTGTATATAATGACCACAACTTTCTCAGCTACTCATCTGTTGTTGGACACCTTAGTTGCTTCCAGATTTTGTCTATCACAAATTGTGCTGCTATAGGTATACACAGATTTTTTTTTTTTTGGATGGCTGTATTTTGTTCCTTAGGCTCTATCCCCAGAAGAATTGCAGGGTCATAGGGCAGGTCCACTTCTAGCCTTCTGAGAGTTCTCCAGACTGCTCTCCACAGGGGTTGGACCAATTTACATTCTCACTAGCAGTGCAGGAAGTTTCCTTTGTCCCCACAACCTGTCCATCATTTGTTGTTGCTATCTTTCATATTTTCTAAATCATATATGATTTCATTGGCTTATTTTAGAGCATTTCACGTAGAATTCTAATGTTCAAGTGTGGCCATGATACCAGGTCATTTAGAAAGCGTGAGAGCCTTATTTAGTACTGTTGCCAAGCACAGTTTTCCTTTTGTGGGACTTGAACAGAAGTAAATCTGTTACTTTTGCTTTAAATAAAGTAAAAGATTCGACTAAATTTAAGTGAAAACAAGTTATTCAGGCAATAGCTAATTTTCTCGTTATATTTACTGATTCAAAGTCTCTAAACTTATCTATATTTTTATGTCTATGAGGGAAAAAGAACTTTTTAAAGCATAGCTTAATAGTTATGCAAAGAGTCTGTCATGCCTGAGGCTCCAGAGTCCCAGGTTCAGTCTTTTGCACCACCGTAAGCCAGAGCTGAGTAGTTCTTTGGTTGAAAAAAAGGAAAAAAAGAGAAAAGAAAAAAAAGAGAAAGAAAGAAAGAGAAAATCTCATAGGTTTTCCAAGCCCAGACACAAAGATATATGTCTAAGGAAATAAAGATATGTCCCCCACAGATTTCCCTTGTCATTTAATGAAATTCAATTTCCATGGGATTTACAAGTGTCACTCCTTCTAAAAAAATATCCAAAGTGGGGTTGGGTGGTGGTGCACCTGGTTGAGTGAATATGTTATAATGTGCAAGGACCCCTGGTCCCCACCTGGAGGCGGAAAGCTTTGCAAGTGGTGTAGCAGTGCTGCAGGAGCCTCTCTCTCCCTGTCACCCATTCCCTCTAAGTATCTGGCTAAGTACATAAGATTAAATATTCCCTCTAAATATCTGGCTAATATCAACTAAGTACATAAGATTAAAAGATAGGAAGAGAGGGAGAGGGAGAAAGAGAAGGAGAGGGAGAGGGAGAGGGAGAGGGAGAGGGAGAGGGAGAGGGAGAGGGAGAGAGTGCGCAAGAGAGCCAGAGCCCAACACTTTATTTGCTTCTCCACTTCTGGGCCACGAATTAAAACAAATAAATCATGAGCTCCTGACTACATTATATGTAGATACTCAAAGATAGCAGAGACTAAGGTGTTGTGTGGAGTTGTCACTGAGGGGAGAAATGTTTCAAACCAGAATCAATCCTGTTTCATCAGGTTATTATACAGATGAAGACAACATAGCAAAGGGTGAATCATAATTTCAAAGACATCTGCTAGAAGCTTATGACACCTTAGTGAGGGAGATAGTGAAAGACTCCCTCCCCAACTGTTCATGTGCATAATTATGATGTGTGTCACTGTTGAGAATCTTGCCTTTTGGTGCAGCAGTGTCTTGTCAGAGCACAAGGCTGTTGCTGTGATGTGATCTTGTTTTGTTTTCACTTTCATCAGACAGCCGTCAAAGAAAGAAAAACATTTTGTTCATTTTCACAGACTTTTCTACATTAGGAGATATCTTTCGCTGGATGACAAACTGCAGATTTGTTACAATTTGGCATAGGGTGCCAGGAAAAATCAAAAGGCTGACGTTTTTTAAAATGCAGACTGACTCAGTATGCTCAGAGTGATACTATAAACTACATTGCTGTATATACTTTATTTTAAGGAGAGACAGGAAAAGTGAGAGAAACCACAGCACTACTTAGCTCTGGCTTCTGGTGGTGCAGGGACTCAACCTGGAATCTCTGATTCTTAGGCATAAAGATCTCATGTGTAACCACTATGCTCTCTTCCCAGTCCCAGGTTAATATTTTGACTGTACAAAAACATCTTTAAAGAAATTGGGGGGGGCACTAGGTGGTGGTGCACCCAGTTGAGTGTACACATTACCATGCGCAAGAAACTAGATTCAAGCCCTTACTCACCACCTGCAAGGAAGACAATCGTTGCTTCTTGAGTGATGAAGTAGGTCTACAGTCTTCTATGTTTTTGTTTCCCTCCCAACTCTCCTCTCAATTCCCATCAAATAGCAGAAAGGAAAGGGGGGTGAATAAAAGGGGAAAAAAGGGCCTTCCAGAGCAATGAATTTTTTGTGAAGAATTGAACCTCAGATTTAACCTTGGTGGTAATATATATAATTGTTTTAATGAGGTAGAGTGGGTGAGAGAGATAACAGAGAGAGGAAGAGGCAGACCAGGGCGCTATTCAGTTCTAGCTTATGGTAGTGCTGGGGATTAATTGAACCTGGGACCTTGGATGTACTGAAATCAGTCATGAAAATCTGTGTTTGCATAAACATCATACTGTCTTCCCAGACCCCGAGCATTTTTTTTAATTTTTAAATACTGTGTTAGCTTTGAGAAAATGTGACTTTATTGTTTGTGTCTAATGATGTAGAGACAATGATGACCTTTTAAGATAAGACAACAGTATGAAGACAACGCTGTCTGTAAGCCTGTGGCTGTAATGAAATAGACTGGTAGAAGCCAAGTATCTCAAAAACATTTTAGTGATATCTGTCCTACCTGACTCTGCTCATATCAGATCCCCTTATGAATATTTACTGAATTGTGGTGTCATGTTATACAGGTCCGAATTAAGGTATAGGAAAAACCCTATCTCCCACCCTTGAGTACTGAATAGAAAAGCACAAATGGTGACCTTTACTGGAGTCAAGAAACATAGTTAATGGTGAAGACTGTTGGTATTCTGTCTTTAATTCTGAGCTCTGCCTAGTCATAGATTCCAAACTCTCCTTGTCATTCATATTATGATTCTGGAAGTTTCCAGGGTATCTTTCAATCCACAGTGAAGGAGCATCTTCCTTCCTAGGATTATGCCCATGCTGGCAACACTTCATCAAAAAGGAAACTTGAGTTGATCCTTAGTGGGACGTAAAACTTTCTAAGGCTCTAGGTCATGCTCAAAATTATTATAGTACTATGTTGTTTGTTTTCCTAATCTCTGGCAAAAAGAAATGTTATTTCTGTCTGGTGGCATAGTCAATAGAATATATATATATATATATATATATATGGTGGGTGCTTTGCTACTTTGCTGTTCTTGTGAGTTAAGCCCCCAAGCAATTATCATTCTTCCCCTTAGAGTGATTTCCACAGACATAAAATCATGAAGTTTGGGGGCCACCATTTGCTCCCCACTGCCCTCGGCACAGCAAACAGTGCAGAATACACAAGAGAAGGCATCTAAGTGTGTATTCAAGTTGGACGCTCTTAATCCTGGGCCATTAAGGAAAATTGAAGTGATTTAGTGGGGCAGATCAACACCTCAGGAACACACACTGTGAGTGAAAGATGTAGGATTAGATCATAAAAAATCATGGAGGTGAACTCACCATTTTCAGCAAAGAATCCTGGGGCAAATTTAAGAAATGATCAAAGAGAATCACTGCTAATGGCTTTAAAGCTTTTGCTAAATTAATGACAGTGACCTGGGTTAGCTCATAAATTAGCTAAGTCACTATCAAAGTTATTTATGGGCACAGCCCATTGCCAGAAGATGAAATTTCAGTTTTGATGTATAGGTCCAGTTGTGTGTGTTGAAAATCGACTAGAGCTTCAGGTAACATCCTCATACAGTTCACTTTTTTTTTTTCTCCATTGCCTTATCACAGAAACTTCTATATATTCTGTGATCATCCATTTTCTGCAAATGTTTTCTGTAGTTCCAAGCATTTGAGTCTCTTCAGAAATTCATAACTTAAGTCAAAGCAATGAACTTGTTGGTGTGGTGTCAAGTGAAATTCCTACTGAAAGACCCAAACTAGAAAATTCTCCTGAACCTTCTGACCAAGATGAATCTCTAATACACAATCTGCCTCCTCTGCCTGTTTTCTTATATTCCCCAGGTTTGCTTCATTTTTATTATTTATCCCCACTCAAAGGTACAGATACTTACATGTTAAATTTAGATTATCAAAATGTTTGACTACCAGTAGATTGAAATGCTTGTATTTTTTAAAAAACATTAATTTCCTTTAATCTTTATTATTTCTAGATTATTTTTTATAATAGTTAATTTGTTTAAAAAGAAAGATTTGATCTCTGGCAATAGAACAAACAGTCTTATAGGGGCCAGACAGTGGAGCACCTGGTTAAGTGCACGTAGTACTAAGTATAAGGATATGTATAAGGATTTGGGTCCGAGCCCCAGCTTCCCACCTGCAAGGGGGCTGCTTTACTAGCAACGAATTAGGTCTGCCGGTGTCTCTCTTTCTCTCTGTTTCTTTATGACCCCATCCTCTCTCAATTTCTCTCTGTCCTGTCCAATAAAAAGGAAAAAATGGCCACCAGGAGCAGTGGATTTGTAGTGCAGGCACTGAGCCCAGCAATAACCATGGAGGCAAAAAAAAAAAAAAGAAAGAAAGAAAGAAGAAAAAACAGGCTTACATGGACAGGTTTATTTAATATTATAATATATCATATATTACTATGTATGCATTAATATGTATATGACAGGTGTACAATTCCATACAGTTCCCATCATCAGAGTTCCATATACAGAGATCCCCTCCATTAGAAGTTTCCCTATTTTTTATCCCTCTGGCAGTATGAATCCAGGATTATTATGGGGTGTGGAAGGTCTGGCTTCTGTAATTGCTTCTCTTCTGGACATGGGTGTTGGCAGATGGATCCATACCCCCAGCCTGTTTCTGTCTTTCCCTAGTGGAGCAGGGCTCTGGGAAGGTGGGGTTCCAGGACACATTGGTGAGGCTGTCTGCCCAGGGAAGTCAGGTTGGTGTCATGGTAGCATCTGTGATTGGGTGGCTGAACAATATTAAGATGTAAAGTAGAACAAATTGTCTAATAATCAGGAGCCTAAAGGTAAGAGTACAGCAGGTGGGATTTGTCTAATAATCAGGAGCCTAAAGGTAAGAGTACAACAGGTGGGATTTGGGGTCTTCATGCTGGAAGAAGCTAGGAAGTCTATTTTAGGTATATTCTGTTACCAACTTTCTAACTAAAATTGATAATTACTAGATTTATTACGTTAATTTTGGACTAACACCCTTCATTTAAGTTGCTTGATGGAAGAAAATAAAATCCATAGAAGTATTTAAAGAAATGAGTTTTTAATTTCAGATCAAACTTAAATAGGTGACTTTGCCTGAAGAGGCTTGGATTCAGATTTACCCAAATTGAGCAGCAATATAATTGTATCTCCACCAATACTTCCAGGGACTATCAGATTGAACACTAATTTCAATCATCAAAGCATGTCTTTGGTTAAACCTTACAAAACAGAAATAGCACTCAGAAGCAAGATAAATGAAAAGATCATGGAGTTAAGGATAAAGGATGGGGAATTCTTTTAAAAATAGTCTAATGTAAAGGACCCTGTATGAAACTTAATCTAATCAGCTTATTCAAGCTCTGCAGTGCAGAACTTCCTGTTCCAGCCTCCATTCATTGGGATGAGCCTCTGCTCCAGACAGAGAAAGCACTTCTAAGGAAGGTGAGGCTTTTCCAAAATCAGGATGTAAGATTCTCTACAATTTGAAGTGTGACCCCCCCCCCCACACACACACACACACAAAGAAAATCCATTTCCAACCAAGAGTGAGCAGACTTCTCACTTTAATTAGTTGCAAGTAGTTTTGGGAACTGCCATTGCTCCTGCTCCTCCTCCTCCTCCTCCTCCTCCTCCTCCTCCTCCTCCTCCTCCTCCTCCTCCTCCTCCTCCTCCTCCTCCTCCTCCTCCTCCTCCTCCTTCTCCTCCCTCCTCCCTCCTCCCTCCTCCTCCTCCTCCTCCTTCTCCTCCTTCTCCTCCTTTTCCTGCTCCTCCTCCCCCCCCCCCTTCTTCGATTTTATTTATTTCTGAGAAAGATAGGAGGAGAAAGAATCAGACATCGCTCTGGCATATGTGCTGCCAGGGATCAAACTCGGGACCTCATGTTTGAGAGTCCAAAGCTTTATCACTGCACCACCTCCCAGAACACTGCATTGCTACTTCTAAAGTCAAAGGGCAGAAAGAGAGTGCTTACATTTTGTGAATTGCAAAATGAGTTCAGGAACCAGAGAAAGGAAGGCAGGTTCCTCATCAGCAGGGGGGTCTTCTAGGAGTGACCATGTGTCAACTGAACTCCCTCTTGGTAGAACTACAATGCTAGAGAAAGGAGTGTCATGCTGACAGCCTATCTGTCCATAAACCATGCAGACTCACTTCAAATTAAAGTTAATTTCTCCTCTCCCTCTCCCTCTCCTCTCCCTCTCTTTCTCTCTCTCTCTCTCCCTCTCTCCCTCTCTCCTCTCCCTTCAGCCATGTGCCTTTGTGATTCTGTCTTTAAGTTGCACGCATGTGAAGCTATTTGAATTGAAAGTATGATCTAATACCCCAATACAAGAGCCAGTGCTATGAAGTACTGCATGCTAATCCCTTTTGTGATATCCACTCCCTTAGTGGCCTAAGGCAGAAATCTTTGTCTAGATTTCAAAGACGTAGGAAAGTGCATGTAAACGTACAAATCACAGACACCCTCACAAACCCCTGCAGCTCAATCAAAGGGACGGTCTTGCTTGAGATGCCATTCACGTCCGGAAGAAAACTTGGAGCTGGTTTCTCTCTGTAAGTAAAATTCTCCAAGGTTTCTTCCTACCTGAGAGGTTGTGATCCTTCCAAGTGCCTTCTGCCGATTCAAGGAAGGATTTTCAAGGAGAGACTGACCCCTGGAGGCAGCCAGAGCTCCCTTTTGGCCAGAGGTGGCTTTGGTAATTCTCAGAGATCAGAAGTAAAGGACTGCCAGGCAGAAATGCTGTCTGTAGCAGATTCCAAGAGCTAATTGGCCAGCCTCTTCAACTTTCCCTTTCTCAGCCTCTGACTTATTTGTAGAATCGTGAATTTTAGTAGAATGTAACAAAATTGTCACTACTTGGAATCATAAATAGAAAAATAGGGATATTTTTGGAATCATGCACCACTGGACCATAAACTCCATGAGGGTAGAAATTTGTTTTTATTCATATATATACTTTCATTTAGTGCATATTTCACTCTACAGTGGAATGATTGCTTGTGGAATGACTAAATGAACACAATAAAATCGAATCGAACGCCTTTCTTTTACAAAGATTAAGTAAACGGTACAAGGGCTTTTTCTTAGGGGAAGGCATGAATGCTAATTAAACACCCATCAAAAAAATGCTAGAAGGGAGTCGGGTGGTAGCACAGCAGGTTAAGCACATGTGGTGAGAAGCGCAAAGATCAGGTAAGGATCCTGGTTCAAGCCCCTGGCTCCCCACCTGCAGGGGAGTCGCTTCACAGGGGGTGAAGCAGGTCTGCAGGTGTCTATCTTTCTCTCCCCCTCTCTGTCTTCCCCTCCTCTCTCCATTTTTCTCTGTCCTGTCCAACAACAATGACATCAGCAGCAACAATAATAAAAACAACAAGGGCAACAAAAGGGAAAATAAATAAATATTTTTTAAAAAATTGCTAGCAGATTAAAAGAGGGACAAAACATCCCATCGAGATGGGGAAGACAGCCTTTTGAACAACTAGCAGCTAGAATTATGCTAATGCTATCTTCTCTAAAACTGACCCCTAGATGTCTTTTTAGCAGGCACTCAGTCCACTCTTTTCAGAAGGCTTCTAATAGACAAGGAAAGAGACCAAGGGCCACAAGGGACACTTGTCTGTGTGAGTCGTAACCGCAGACCAAAGCATGAAGTCAGTGTCACCTCCTACAAGAGAATGAAGGCTCCTCAGAGACACTGAGCATGGCCCATTGGCAGTCATTCTGCAGGCTCCTTAAACCCTAAGGTTTGCCAATGAGTCATGGACGAAAAGACACATTTCAAAAGTAGGTAGAAATGACAAAAAAAAAGTCCAATATTTGATGTTTTTACATCATCTCTCATTCAATATGGGTGAGTCTCTAATTTTCTTGGCTGCTGGGTCCCCTCTCTTTCTGTCCAGAGCACTTGATCATTGTCGGGCCAAATGTTTAATAAGCAGAAGAGAAAGAAAGAAAGAAAGAAAGAAAGAAAGAAAGAAAGAAAGAAAGAAAGAAAGAAAGAAAGAGAGAGAGAGAGAAAGAGAAAGAAAGAAAGAAAGAAAGAAAGAAAGAAAGAAAGAAAGAAAGAAAGAAAGGGAAAAGAAAGCAGTAAGAGAAAACAGGTGAAATTTGGATTGGGTGTGGCATATTGCACCAAAGCAAAGGACTCTGGGAAAGGAGGGAGAGGGACAGGATGAAGGGACATTTGGCTCCAGTGTGTCTCCTGTATACCAGTCAAGGGGAGATGAAAGGCTGTTCCTATGTTTTAGAGGCTACATTGTAAGGGGCTGGGAGTTGGCACACACAGTTAAGCACACATATTACCTTGCACAGGGACCCGGATTCCAGACCCCACTCCCCACCTGCAGAGAGAAAGCTTCACAGATAGTGAAGCAGTTCTGCAGGTCTCTTTCTTCCTCACTCTCCTCTCAATTTCACTCTGTCAAAACAAAATAGAAAAAGAAGAAAAATAAATATATAGCCACCCAGAGCTGTGGGTTCCTAGTCCCAGCACAGAGTTAACAGTGGTCACCCTAGTGGCTAAATAGATAAACTTAAAACTATACTGTAAACCATTAACCCTCAATAAAAATAAACAAATTATTATTTTTTAAAAAATCCTATTTCCCTTTTGTTGCCCTTATTGTTTTTTATTGTTATTATAGTTATTATTGATGTTGTTATTGATGTCGTTGTTGTTGGATAGGACAGAGAAATGGAGAGGGGAGGGTGGGTCAGAGAGGGGGAGAGAAAGACAGACACCTGCAGATCTGCTTCACTGCTTGTGAAGCAACTCCCCTGCAGGTGGGGAGCTGGGATCCTTAAACTGGTCATTGTGCTTCCTGCCACAAGCGCTTAACCCACTATGCTACCACCCGACTACCAACAAATTATTTTTTAAAAAGGACCTGAAGGAACTGGGTGGTGGCTCACCTAGTTGAGCACACACATGTGCAAAGACTTGGGTTCAAGCCCCCAGTCCCCACTTCAGAGGGAAAGCTTCACAAGTGGTGAAGCAGGCTTGCAGATGTCTGTCTGTCTCTCTCTGTCTCGATCACCCCCTTCCTTTAAATTTCTAACTGTTTCTATCCAATAAACAAATAAAGATAATCATTTTTTAAAAGGAACCGATACAACTTAAAGACCAATCCCACAAGCTGCATTGTTTTGTTAATACAGTTTTTCTTCACTTAATTTGTGCTTCCAAAATGGCCTCACATTCTGCAAATATAAACTAGCCACGCCCTCTCCCTTGCTCCACAGGAAAGGATAACTTACAGACTTCCACATTTTTACCCCAGATCTTTGAGTTGTTTTTTTTGTTTGTTTGTTTGTCTCCAGGGTTATTGCTGGGGCTCAGTGCCTACATTGCAAATCCACTGCTTCTGGAGGCTATTTTTTCCCCTTTTGTTGCCCTTGTTATTTTATCATTGTTGTGGTTATTATTGTTGTTGTTGGACAGGACAGAGAGAAATGGAGAGAGGAGGGGAAGACAGAGAGGGGGAGAGAAAGACAGACACCTGCAGACCTGCTTCACCGCCTGTGAAGTGACACCCCTGCAGGTGCGGAGCCGGGGCTCGAACCGGGATCCTTACGCCGGTCCCTGCATTTGGCATCATGTGTGCTTAACCTGCTGCGCTACCGCCGGACCCCTGATCTTTGAGTTCTTATTAGATTTCCTTGATTTTCAGCTTCCCTGCCATACAATCTCAAACTAGTCTACACTGCCAATCATGTTTATTTCTTCTCTTCTTTGAAAAAGATGTTTATTTTCTGACAACTAAAGTAACTTTATGCTCAGTCTATAAAACAAAAGAGATTATTAATAAAAAAATAGCTGTAACTCTATTAAGATAATCATTACTAAACTTTTTTTCTTGAATTTGACCCCTAGTCTTCCACTACATCCCATTTTTAACATAGTATTCTAGTATTGTTATTTAAAATATTTCTTGTTTATTCTATGAATTGCTTTTATTATTTATTTATTTATTATTGGGTAGAGACAGAGAGAAATTGAGAGGGAAGGGAGAGAGAGAGAGAGAGAAGAGAGAAAGACAGACACCTGTAGCCCTGCTTCAACATTCCTGAAGCTTTTCCCCTGTAGGTGGGGACCAGGGGCATGGACGTAGGTCATTATGTACTGTGATGTGTGCACTCAATCAGGTGCACCACCGCCTGTCCCTCATAAAGAATGTTGGTCCAGACTCCCAGAGGGATAAAGAATAGGGAAGCTTCTAATTGAGAGGATGGGACATGGAACTCTGGTGGTGGGAACTGTATGGAATTGTACCCCTGTTATCTTACAGTCTTGTTAATTATTATTAAATCACTAATAAAATTTTTAAAAAAGAAATCCTGTTCTTTAATTTATTAAGTGACACTTTCTATTGCTATTCAATTTTTAGTTTCTCTAAACCCCATTTAATTTCGGTAAACTCTCATTTATATCTTCAAGTTGTTTAGTAATGATTATCTAATCTCTGCCAACTGTTCATTAGACGTTTTTGTTTTCCTTTCCATTTCAAAGAAATGTAAATTCTTGTCTCATATCCAGAACAACATGTTACTTCATTTTCTGGAGTTCTTCCCTCCTATAAGTCTTTCAATAAGTAACAGCTTATTTTTAAGATGAGTGAGAGTTTAAATGATTTATTTCTGGCCTGCCTTCATTCATTTTTGCTTATCATAAAATTAGAAGAACTTGCATATGAAAATGAGTCAAATCTTCAGAAAATGTCCAATCCAAAGGCATATAAATGTATTAGTAGAGTATGGAAACTGGCTTGAGTCTGTTTTCTTTCCTTTTAACTTTTTAGATAAAGATAGAGAAGCAAAGAGGCAAAGAGAAAGTGAAAGAGGGGCTGAGAGGTGGCCTACCTGGTTAAGCAGACACTACAGCGCACAAGGACCCCGATTCAAGCCCCTGGTCTTCACCTGTAGGGGGAAAGCTTCACAAGTGGTGAAGTAGAGGTGCAGGTGTCTCTCTTTCTCTTCCCCTCTCTATCTCCCCCTTCTCAATTTCTCTCTGTCTCTATCCAGTAATAAATACTTAAAATATATATATATATATATATATATATATATATATATATATATATATATATATATATATAATTTTGAGGCCCCAGTCTCCACCTGCAGGGGAAAAGCTTTGCAAGTGATGAAGCAGAGTGTGTCTCTCTCTATCACCCCTTTCCCTCTCAATTTTTGGCTGTCTCTGTCCAATAAATAAAGATAATAACATATTAAATCACTTATAATCTTAGACCAGGGGACCAGAAACAACCAGTCATGTCAGTTTACACACTTATTTATAGATAATATTAAATGGCATAAATCATGGTAAGGTCTTGTATGGTACAGTAAATCCTAACCATGGGATTTTCAAAGTAAACCGAGTTCCCAAATAACTTGGTTATAAGAGTAAGTATCTAGGGCTGGGGAGACAGCATAAAGGTTATGCAAAAGCCTTTCAAGCCTGAGGGTCTGAGGTCCCAGGTTCAATCCCCAGCACCACCATAAGCCAGAATTGAGCAGTGTTCTGGTAAAAAAAAAAAAAAAAGTATCTATTACCTTCTTAAACTCTTAAGACAATAAGGAACCTTCCTCATTCTCTATAAAACCCATATTTCTCCTGGTCCTGGAACCTCTGTGGCATGGCTCATTTCCTTCAAGCTTCTCTTGATCCAGACCATTTGCTACTGTATCTGCTGACCTCAACCAAATCAGAGCAACCAGTGCCACCTCAACATGTTTCACTTTGGACTGTCTCCAGAGACACCAGGCATGGAATGTTAACCATTCAGCTCCATTACTCTGCCACCTAGGTTCCAAATGCTACCATGACACCAACCTGACTTCCCTGGGTAGACGACCTTAGTATCTGGAGCTCCAGTTCTCCAGAGCCCTGACCCACTAGGGAAAGAGAGAGACAGGCTGGGAGTATGGACCCACCTGCCAATGCCCATATCTAGTGGAGAAGCAATTACAGAAGCCAGGCCTTCTGCCTTCTGCAGTCCATAAAGAATTTTGGTCCATAATCTCAGAGGGATAAAGAATAAGGAAGCTTCCAGTAGAGGGGATAGGATGCAGAATTCTGGTGGTGGAAATGTGTGAAATTGTACCCTTATTGTCCTGCGTCTTTTTGATAATTACTAAATCAATAATAATAATAATAATAATAAAACTGTCATCTTTTCTCTATTTCTCTCTGCCTCTCTTTTTCTCACCCTCTATCTATAGCAGGGGCGGGAAACTTCTTTCCCACCAAGCATCTGGATATTAACACTGTTTACAAGCCACTTAAACTCATCAGTTTAAAAATTAGCACTTGGGAGTCGGGTGGTACCACAGCGGGTTAAGTGCATGTGGCACGAAGTGCAAGGACTGGTGTAAGGATCCTGGTTCAAGTCCCTGGCTCCCCACCTGCAGGGGAGTCACTTCACAAGCGGTGAAGCAGGTCTGCAGGTGTCTATCTTTCTCTCCCCCTCTCTCCATTTCTCTCCTATCAAACAACGACGACATCAATAACAACAACAATAATAACTACAACAATAAAAAAAGACAAGGATAACAAAAGGGAAAATAAAAACAACAAAAATTAGCACTCAATATTATTATGAAAAAAAAGTTGGGGGGCAGGGAGTGGTAGCGCAGCGGGTTTTAAGCTCACATGGCTCAAAGCATAAGGACCAGTGTAAGGATCCCTGTTCGAGCACCCGGCTCCCCACCTGTGGGGGGAGGAGAGGGGTTGCTTCACAAGCCATGAAGCAGGTTTGCAGGTGTCTTTCTCTCCCCCTCTCTGTCTTCCTCTCCTCTTTTGATTACTCTCTGTCTTGTCCAACAACAGTAATAACAACAACAATGATAAACAACAAGGGCAACAAAAGGGGAAAAAAGAGTCTCCAGGAGCAGTGGATTTGTAGTGTAGTCACTGAGCCCCAGTGATAACCCTGGAGACAAAAAAAAAAAAAGAAAGAAAAAGAAAAGAAAGAGAAAAGTTCTTAGATGTATTGAATTCCAAGTCCTGTTTACAATCAGTATGGCACAGCCAGACCAAATGATATGACCCACAGACTAGAAGTTTCCTCTTTTCTAAAGAAAAAAAAAAAAAAAGATCACTGGGGAGTGGTGAGATAATTGTGCAGACACTGAACCTGAGCTATAACCCAAGTGGGGGAAAAAATCTAAATAGAGGCCAGGTGGTGGCATACCCAGTTTAGTGCACACACTACTATATACAGGTACCTGGATTCAAGCCCCCAGTAACTCCCTACTGGGGCAGGGGTAAGGAAACGTCGCAAGTACTGATACAGTGCCACAGGTACTCTGACTCTCCCTCTCTTTCCCCTTTCCTCTCAGTGTCTCTCTACTCTATAAAAATCAGTAATTTTAGGAAAAGAGCTACCTCTAACCAAAAAAAGAAGAGAAAGTCAAATGCAACTTTGATTTTGCACCGGAGAATTGGAATCAAAATTAAGTTTTTCTTGTATGGAATAGTTGACAAATGTCCTCACAGAAGTTGTGTTCCTGTGACATTCATCTGAATGACAGGTGAAAACAAACTACAAAAAAAATACTCACAGTAGTCATGTCTTTTATAGTTTCACTAGTATAAAAGCAGACAGAATTTTCCCTTCCATTGTCAAGTACCATGATCCAAAGTACTTATGCTTTGGGGCTAGTTAGGAAATTCAGGCTTTCTGTTTTTTTAAGAGATTGAACAGTATAGTTATGTTTTAAGCACATCCTTTAGAGAAGTACCATGTAACAACTTTGCCCAGCAAAAGATATTCTAATCAATAGGCGCTTATCTGAGAAGTTATTTGCCCAGAGAACAGCTCGCCATTCATTCGAACCAACAGTCAGACTGCCCACGACCTGCCTTCAAGCCGTGACTTGCTTTGTGAATTGGAAAAAGCAGTTAACCTCTCAGAGCTTCAGTTCACTCAGCCATGAACTCCAATGAGCAACATTTGTCACCTCACTCATCAGTGCTCATGAAGGTTAATGAGCTTGAAGGTTTATAAAGTGCCTTTTCTTCTTGGACTGAAAAACTCAGCAAGAGTGCTATCACTGATAGCATTTATTTCTTTTTTCTTTTTTACTTTCTCTTCTTCCTTTCTTTCTCTCTTCTTTCTTTTTTCTCTCTACCTTTCTTTCATTCTTTTCTTTATCCATTTCTCTTCTTTCTTCCTCTCTCCCTTTCATTCTTCCTTTCTTTTTTTCTTTTTTTTTTTTACAACTTCAATAAATTATCTTTTGTAGGACTCATAGTATTGCATAGTCTGTGAGAAGAATACTTTGAGGAAAATTAGCCCATCTTTATCATGGTGTCAGCATCCCTGCCACTGAACTTCTTCTTCTTCTAGCGTTTGCCCTTCTTCCATAGCCAGTTAATGGCTTTGAAAGTGACTGGGATCCATGTGGATTCAGTTGGCTAGGAAGGATCGTCAGTTTCCCCAATCAATGGGTACTCACGGGATGCACCACGGGAAGGTCGATCCAATGCATCCTGCCACTGAACTGAGGACATATCACTCATTTTCACGAGTCAGAACCTAGTGGCAGAGGTGGCTCGACAGGTGCTCCACAAGTACAACTCAAAAGATCTTTACTCTCCTCACTTCATTGAAACACTTGCCAACTCTTGAAGTCATTTTATGAATTTAATATGAAAATGAAAAATAATCCTTCTCTGATGAACTGAAGTAGTTGTTCATTGTCACGTTCAGTAGATAATGGTGAGGTGCTTCTTCTTCTAGCGTTTGCCCTTCTTCGTAGCCAGTCGACAGCGTCAGGTTGAGCCTGATGTAAAGTTTCGAGACCTCCTTTGAATCTGGAGAGGTGGCAGTCATTGACTATGTGGGTCATAGTCTGTCTGTGGCCGCAGGGGCAGTTCGGGTCATCTCTGGCTCCCCAGCGATGGAACATAGCTGCGCACCGGCCATGGCCTGTTCGATAGCGATTGAGGAGGACCCAATCATAACGTGCTAGGTCAAAGCCGGGTTGACGCTTGCAGGGGTCTGTGATGAGGTGTTTGTTCTTGACCTCAGCTGACTGCCAACTCTGTTTCCAAAAGTCTGCAACAGAAAAGTTCAGTGTAGGCGTAGGGGACCAGACTGGGTGACGAGACATCAAGCGTTGGACAGGGTGGGCGTAGATTGGCAGGTCCGGTCGAGCGTAGACGTGGGAAATGAACTTAGATGATGCCGCATCCCGACAAATATCTGGCGGGGCGATGTTGCTAAGAACTGGCAGCCATGGAACCGGGGTGGAACGGATGGTTCCAGAAATGATCCTCATGGAGGAATATAATTTGGAATCGACCAAGTGGACATGGGGGCTACAGAACCATACTGGGGCACAGTATTCTACAGTGGAATATCATAATGCCAGAGATGATGATCATAGTGTGGAAGCGCTCACGCCCCATAAGGAGCTGGCCAGTCTTGCAATGATGTTATTCCTAGCACCCACCTTTGCTGCAGTTTTTATGAGATGTTCGTGAAATGACAGAGTGCGATCGAGAGTAACGCCAAGATAGACTGGCTGGGCTTCATGCCGGATTCTCGTATCACCAAGCTGCACATTAAGCTGACGCAAACCCACACAAGTGGGTTTTATAAAGAATCTGCCAAAACTGCATCAGATAAAGAACCTTAAAAAAAAAGTTTGTTAGGATCCTAGACTTTAAATGTAAGCACATCCTATGTTTTGTTGGGACCAGGTGGTGGTGTACCTAGCAGAGTGCAAATATTACTATATATGGGACCCAGGTTTAAGCCCCAGGTCCCTACCTGCAGCCCAGGGGAAGCTTCATGAGAGGTGAAACAGTGCCTCAGGTGTCTCTCTCTCTTCCTCTGTTTCCTTCTTCCGTCTTGATTTCTCTCGGTCGCTCTCCAATAAATAAGTAACATATTTCAAAATAACAAATCTCATGTTTTGAGGATTTTCTTTCATTGTGTACTGTTTTAGGTAAATTTCCATTTGAGGAACAAAATAACAGTAATGTGCACTTCATTAAAGGAGCTTATGTTAGAATTTCCGAAAGAGAAGTATAGATGTGAAAATGGATCGATCGATATTTTGAAGTATGTATGCGTCATTCGTTTAAGTACAGAACACCTGTCACACATTTTTTAATGGAGGCTGGGCCTCGTACCCGTGCAGCTTCACTGCTTTATTTATTTATCTATTTAGCCTCCAGACTTAACGCTGGGGCTCAGTGCCAGCACTACTAGCCCACTGTTATTGGTGGCCATTCTCCCCCTCCATTTTATTGGATAGGACAGAAATTGAGAGAGGAGGGGAGGTAGGAAGAGAGAACGATGACACCTGCAGACCTGCTTCACCAGCTCATGCAGTGTCCCCCCTGCAGGTGGGGAGCTGGCGGCTCAGACCCAGATCCTTGCTCCGGTCTTTGTACTTTGTATTATGTGCGCTTAACTGGGTGTGCCACCACCTAGCCCTTAACATTTGCAATTAGTAGAAAAGTAAGTCCAAAAACAACAGTGATGCGGAAAAGTAAAATTGATTTGAAAGATTATGGTCAATGCTGTCAGCGTATGTTTTTCTTTGTTCTCCTCAAACAGCAATTTCCCTGCAAAACAGCCAGCTGATAGACCCACACCTGTACAGACCCAAGAGAAGAAACTCACTCTAAATTCCCATGTGCATTAGGCCCTGCACAAATAGATGGCTGAGAAGTTTGTCTCCTAATAGCATCCAAGTGTACTATTTCTGGATGGGTGTTTAAGAGACACATTGTTTGGAATGGCATTTTGAATCTAGACCATGTCTTCTCTGAGATGCAGGGTTGGCATTTATTTTCCTTTCTCTTTGTGTAGCTTTAAATACAAAACTCACATGCTCAGGTCCAGATGTGAAGACTTCTCTAGATGGGAAGGGAAACTTTCTTTTGTCTTGTAAACATCAGCCTTTTGATCCAAGAAACAGCCCTTTTGGATGTGGTGGTTGGGAGAGGAACTCATTCATAAAGTAGTGGTGATGTGGATCAATTAAAAAAAAAAAAAAAAATATATATATATATATATATATATATATATATTCTTACTTGACAATATAGCAAGTCTAGCAATTTGCATTATTTGACACCCCCCCACACACACACATAGACTCATAGATACACACACTTTTTGAAAAGAAATCTTCTGATGTCTGAGGCCCCAGTGTCTCAGATGGTGTGGAGCTGTAAGTAGCTTTGTGATACTTCCTTGGAGACATCAGGGTTAATGAGTGGTGTGTGAATAACAAAGAACAACTTAACCTCCTCTTGTCTAAGAAATGACTAATGTGACAAATAACAAATGATATCCACATCTGTACTGGTCCCAAGGAGGATTCCTTATGAACACATTTGGGAAGTTGATATGTAAGCTTGTTGACTTCTTTTTTAAGGAATGACCTCTGCTGTTAATCCTATTTAAACCCTAAATTTTAATCCCAGATACATGGAGAATTTATTAATGTATATATGCTCATATATATTATAAAAATATTTGGGAGATATAAATGTTTTGCTATAAATTAATCAGAAATGTTCCCAGTAAGTTAAACCAACCTAGATATTTCACCACTGTCATCTGACCTCTCCCAACCAAGAGCCCAAAGACCCTAGATTAGTGGCCAAAATATTTCTAGCAATCCAGATACTATTTCAGGATTATGCCTTTGCAACAAGAGTAATACTGACTTTGATGGCATTGCTGCATTTTATAGTTATTTTAATTAATTTTTTATTATTTATTATTGGTTAGAGACAGAGGTTGAGAGGGGAGGGAGGTGAGGGAGAGAGACAGAGACACCTGCAGCTCTACTTCACCACTTCTGAAGTTCCTCTCCCTGCAGATGGGGACCAGGGGCTTGAGCCTGGCTCCTTGTACATTGCTTTGTGTGTGCTTAACCAGGTATGCCACCTCCGGCCTCCAGATTGCTGCATTTGGTAGAAGACAAGAAATTTCTTTGGCTTATAGTAAAATCATGCACCTCCCTTTCCGCTTAGTGAAGCGTGTTGGAATTTAAGCATCTGCCTAGTTTTGAGAGGTGGGTCTTTTTGTTAGGTATCTCTCTCTCCATATATATATATATATATTGATAGATACAAAGAGAATTTGAGAGGGAAGGGGACAGAAGAGAGGAAGAGAGAGAGAGAGAGAGAGACACCTGCAACACTGACTCACTGCTTGTGAAGCTTCCCCCTGCAAGTGGGGACCAATGACTGAAGGTCTTGAACCTGGGACTTTGTGCATGGTAACATGCCTGAAGGTCTTGAACCTGGGACTTTGTGCACGGTAACATGCCTGAAGGTCTTGAACCTGGGACTTTGTGCACGGTAACATGCCTGAAGGTCTTGAACCTGGGACTTTGTGCACGGTAACATGCCTGAAGGTCTTGAACCTGGGACTTTGTGCACGGTAACATGCCTGAAGGTCTTGAACCTGGGACTTTGTGCACGGTAACATGCCTGAAGGTCTTGAACCTGGGACTTTGTGCACGGTAACATGCCTGAAGGTCTTGAACCTGGGACTTTGTGCACGGTAACATGCCTGAAGGTCTTGAACCTGGGACTTTGTGCACGGTAACATGACTGATGGTCTTGAACCTGGGACTTTGTGCATGGTAACATGCCCATGCTACTTGGGCACCATCACCCATCCCCTAGATTTCACGTAACCACAAAGTCACACACATTGCATGAAACTTTGTGTCATATTATAAGTATTTTCTTGGGAAAAGGAGTCCACAGAGAGTCCCCACAGTTTCCTGACTAGATGATATTGCCCAACATCTTCCCAGAGGTGTAGTGCATGTGCCCCAGCAAGTAGACAAAGCAGAGCCACCTGAGTGATGGTTCTGTGAGGCCACATCATTGGCACTTTGTGGAAAATCTACAGGTTCATTTTTCTCCTACGAATGGAAAGTGTGGTTACATTATGGGTGCTTTGGTGAGACTAACTTTATCTGCATATTCTTGATCTCTGTAGACTGAAAAAGCTCTTAGTACTGGAAGAATCCTTGGACAGGGATTTTAGGGGTACATGGCTATAGAAGAGATTTTCCTTCTCTTTGGCTTGGCTTTGCAAACTAAACTCATTCAGGCTTCTCAATGGAAAAGAAGAATTCAGTTGTAGAGGGTCCTTATTTTTACTTTGAATGATTTAATCTTTTGCCTTTACATGACCCTTCCGTATTATTTTTTAATAAAGACTACAGGCCATATAACTGTACTTTTGGCATTTCAAAGAGGCTTTAAAAATATCATTTTCAACCCAGTAGAGATTGCACACTCAGGGCATGAACAGGAAGTTTGGTTTGAAGAATAATCATATCAGACTCCCAATCAGAAAGCTAGATGTAGTGGTCTTTATTCTTTGAGTGACTTCATTGTTTTTCCAAGTTTATTGAGCCACACAGAGTTTCCTCATCTCTAAAGGCGGATATGGAGAATTGAAGCTGAGGGAATGTAAAATAGAAACATTCTGGTATTATATTTACATAGTGGTCAACCCCATATTTTCCTTGGTATTTAATGGTGTACTGAATACTGGGAGAGTTGAACTCAAAATAATAGTCAAATATGAGAAATTCAGGCATAAATAAATCACTGCCTATGTAATGTTCTGTGATAAGAGTAAAAAAAAATTAGCCTGTGAGAAAATATTCCTTTCGCCAAGAGAGTTCACAGTATATATTTCTTTGGGGGTCACTTTAATTTTAACTTTAATAATTCTGTGAGGGGGAATATTTTTTAGTGAAGGATAATTCACCCAAGTCTCGGCATTTGGCACATAACAGTCAAATAGACACGTTTTAATAGACAGCAATACAAAGTTCTCTAGAGATCTTTTCTCCTAAAGTTGTCCTGACTCAGATGACTCAGCCGCCCAAGAAGTGATTGATGGGTCTCTTTCTGTTTCAGGCAATGCGTCTGACTTGTTTAGTTTTGTCACTACATTGGGTGGGGAGCTTTACTCTTTCAACTTTATTGATGAAGTGACTAAGAAAGAAGCATACTGGAAGACAAGTCTCCAGAAAGAAATGTCCTCTCCCTGTCTTTCTCAAACATCAGCACATCTCTAGGATGGTTAACATCCTACTGAGTCCAAGCCCTAGAATAATCTGGAAGTTCTAGAAGTTAAACCTGGTATGCCAGCTTCTTGTACCTCTTCTGTCATCCCTGGAACTTGTGTGAAGACTTGATTTTATACATCTTGCTGAGACTTGTATGTTCTCCTCACCCTCCTCCTCCTTCTCTTTCCTCCCCCTCCTCCTCCTTGTCCACCACTTCCTCCCCTTCCTCCTCCTCCTCCCCTCCTCCTCTTCTCCTTTTCTCCTTCTCTTCCTCCCCCACCTCCTCACTCTCCTTTTTTCTTCATTTATTTTAAAAGCATAAATCAAAGGCTAAAAAGCAAGTGTAGTGATGCATGTTGGTCTCTGGCTACTGGGTGAGATGTACGGTTGCACAATTCTGGGGCTAGAGTTGGAGATCATGGTGTGGGAAGGTTGGCCCCTCAGAAAACTGTGAGGAAGGGACTTCTCCAGGACTTTCTCTCCTCCTTCCACAGGCTTCCCAGCAGTCTTTAATGTTCTCTGGCTCATAGATTCATGATTCAAACCTTTGCCCTTATATCCACATGGAAATATTTTGCTTCATGCCTTTATCTGCATTCTCTATTTTATTTATTTATTGAAATTTATAAAGTTATAAAATATATGTATTTAAATTTATATAATTAAAATATTCGCTTAAATTTATAAAATGTCAAAAAAGATTTATTTAAATTTATAAAATTAAAAAGTATTTACATTTTACTTATTTTAATTTAAATATTTCCTTTATCTAAATTCCCATACTGGATAAGAGCCCACTAATTGTAACCATCTTTGAAAAGTGTATTTCCAAAGATGGTCATACTTACTAAATCCAGTGAGTCTCATTCGATTCTTTTTAAAATTGTATTTATAAAAATTAAAAATATCAACAAGACCATAGGATAAGAGGGGTACAATTCCACACAATTCACATCACCAGAATTCCATATCCCATCCCCTCCCTTGAAAGCTTTCCTATTCTTTGTCCCTCTGGGAGCATGGACCAAGAACCATTATGGGATGCAGAAGGTGGAAGGTCTGGCTTCTGTTATTGCTTCTCTGCTAAACATGGGCATTGGCAGGTTGATCCATATTCCCAGCCTGTCTCTCTCTTCCTCTAGTGGGGTAGGGCTCTGGAGAATTGGATTCCAGGGTCCATTGGTGAGATCCTCTGCCCAGGGAAGTCAGGAGAGCATCACGGTATCATCTGCAACTTGGTGGCTGAAAAAGCATTAATATAGAAAGCAGAACAGATTGCTTAATAATCAGGAACCTATAGGCAAGAATATAACAGATGAATTTAGCTATCTCCATTTTGGCAAAAGCTAGTAAGCCTATTTTAGGTATATTCCAAGGGGCCCATGACTTTATTATTTTTTTCCTGAGCCCCACAGCTAACATGCAGGTGGACCAAAGGTACTGTCTGGTGAGGTGATCTCAGAGTTGAAAATAGGACTAGAAAACCGGATCAGGGAAGAGGGTAGCTTCCAAATATGGGGAAATTATATAAATATTGTGAACTGTAAACCCCATCAATTTGATCTGGGGCCCACATTGAGCACAGGAGCCTGTGTAACCTCTGCATCCCTGTAGGTCTGAGCTCACATTGTATGGTCATAGCCAGGAACATTCTAGGCTGTACTCATTACAGGAAACATCTTCCTCCTCAAGTGGCAGAGTATGTTGGCCCAACCTCCCTTTGGATAATGGGGCAGTCCCTACCAGTGTTGACTCACATTGAGGCTATGGTTCTATAGGGGCCCACAAATGGGTTCATTATGTTGTTCCTGGTGGAGGTGATTAGTGACAGTGAAGATAGGGATTTGTTAGAGGTTTAGGCCCATCATGTCTATGAGGGAATCCTAGGATTCCTGAGTAGAGCCCCAGGTGATGGGGTGGCCTGGTAGTAACCAAAAGATCCATCATTAAATTATGCTGGTCTCTTGCCTTTAAGAGTAGATTTATCTGACCCAGTGTCTTCATGGAATCTCCTCAAACTCTAGGAACACAGTCCACACACCACCTATAGCATAGTTCACTTAGTTGCCTGTCTGTGTTGCCATACCTTCAGTCCAGGATTGAATCCAACCCCAACCACATTGGAGAAAGCTGTGTTGTCTATCCCTCTCTCTCCCTGTCTCTGTCTCTCCCTATATGTGAAATTCAGCCAAGAGTGCTGAAGTCCTGGCTATACCCCACACCACACAAACTAAAAAAAAAGGGGGGGGGGCACAGACTAAAATATTAAAATTTCCTTGTAAAATTGCAGTATGTTAAAGGAAAACAAAAAGCAGATGAATGGATGCCAGAGAAATTATTTCAAATAATATAAACTATTTTTAATATTCACCTCCTTAGAGTTTCAAAGGCATGCCTTTGTAATACGCCTCTTCTGTCATGATTTCCTTCTCATCCTTTTCACCTTAGGACTGTTGTTGAGCCAGATGTTGTTGTGCACGGGCCGCAGAGAAGAGAGAGGGGGTCCGGAGCGAAGAGGAAACACAAATCTTTATTTGCGCTGGCACCTCAGAGTTGGGTGCTAGAGAAGCAGGTTGGGCCACGTGGGGCCGCCTCACGCAGTAACCTTTCCTGCGTCTGAACACTGGCAAGAGAGCGAGGTGCGGAAAACGAAGGGTTTTTATAGGAGTAGCTTTTGCGAGAATGGGAAGGGGGAGGAGTAACCAGAGCACTCCAGGATAGGATGATAACTCTCCTGAGAATGGGAGGGGGGAGGAGTAACCAAATATCGCGGGGATATAGACAATGTCCTGAGGGCATAACATGGTGGAACAGGCACTCCAAGAATGTCCCAACTCTCACAGGAATTAGCAGTAGCCTGAGGGGACAACATGGCAGATGTGACTGCATCTGCACAATTTCCCAGCATAGGACAGGGCTAGCATGCAATCCAACATCTCTTTCTACTTCATGGGGGGAGCAGTAAATGGTTTAAGGTGCGCTTGTTGGCACACAATCCAAAATTTTTAAAAGTTAAATATTGGTGGTTTCTCAATCTGATTAATTTTAAATAATCACAGGCAATCTATCCAGTGAATGGAATTATAATGGCATGTGGCAGCACAAATGCAGGGTAGAGAAATAGCTCAGTGGAAAAGAGACCTTGGCTACTGTTTCTTACATCAGTGGATCATGACCATAATGAATGCACTGGTTCCTTTCCAGCTCTTCTGCCACATAAACCAGCCTCTCCACTGCTGATAGAAATTGCTGTTCAGACAATTCTATATTGCCATTAAGGCAGCTGAAAACACCAGATTGGTATTATTATTATTATTAATCAAAATGTTCTAACATCTTCCATCGTACTGCAAAACAGTGGGAATTTTATTCTTTCAGACTCTACCAACAAGAACAACAACAACAACAACAGAATCTGGGTTTCTATGGTTGTTGTGCCTGCTAGTGGTAAACGTTTGAACTATTAAGCTCCCCCCATAAAATGGTTAAAAAAAAAAAGTTTGAATCACTGGTTTAAAGAATTGGACCTAAGAGCCATAAACAAAACTTTGAGATAGTTTAATTTGAATGTATCTGGAACTAAACTGATTTAGGATCAATGAGAGAATGACAGGAAAATACATTCAGTTTTTTAAAGAAATGGAGTCATTGACCTTGGCATCAAGCAATCTTAAAAAAATAGAAACCTTGGACATTCTAGCAAAGCCATGTGTTGCTTTCAATCTTTAGTCTCCCAGAGTGGAGAGTAGGGTGTTCTTGTTCTATTGTGTTTACATTTGTTCAATTAAAGTATATCTCTAAGTGAAGACCAATGATAGTGCCAGGTACTTACCACCTGTCCTTACTCTCCAAGTACCCTGCAAATATCATCTCATTACTCTTCAAAACTATCCAGGCAAGAAATCATACATCTCGTCTCAAAAACAATTCTTGAAAACAAGACTTTCTAGCCTCCAATACAAGTGTACACTCCCTGTGTCCTTAAAATTCTCCCCTAGGATATTTTTTCCCCTTTTAGTCAATGAGAGAACAATTAAATACCCATCTAAAGGGGCCAGGAAGCAACTGTATGTCAAAGAGGTATTTATGGACTCCTATCCAAGGTGTTTATTTTTACACATTAGTGTTAAACCTTCAAATAACAGTAGCTGGTGGGTGTGATTTTTTTTTTTTTTTCCGTGAAGCAAACATAAAGCTTCAGGTGTTTAACCCTACTCAGGGCCCCTTTTCTATTTACATAATGATGTATCTTGCTTACCTTATTAGCACTGGGGAGGGGACCAGTAGCTATCCATACCTAGAGCTCCAATAAAGGATACTTCATTTCAGCATCACTAATCTGTCTTAATACCATTTGGTCAGGGTCCTGTAACAGCTGTTAGGATTTCAACCCCGATAGGTCAGAGAAAGAAGATGGGAAAATCCTTAATAAAATGTTGTGAGGAGCTACAGGTGGGAAATAAAGAAGCTCTTGTGACCTATAATCTTATTCCCTCATAAAGTCACCCAGGGAGCAGAGCAGCTTCGGCAGCTGAAATTAGACAACACACTAGTGGCTTTTCCATCTCAACTTTTCCAGTTCGCTGTTATTTTCACTGAAGAACAAATGAAGGAGACAGCAGCTTTGCCCAAGATGTTCTTTCTGGGTTTAATCAGCCCGCTCAACCACACGAGGAACTCTGCCTTAACTGTCTTTTCTTCTTGTTTATAAGCAATGCAGGCATTTTGCCGATCTGTCCAAAAACAATAATAGATCCTTAGCGGGCTCTATTTGGGTTTTATGTTTTAGTATGATTATTATTCAATTATATTCTACAGAGAATAATTTAATTTAAAACAAAATAAAGTCGGGTCAGCTTTATAATGGAAGCTTTCTTTTCTTTCCCACTTTGTTGGGAGGGGAGGGATAATAATTTACGTTTGTCGTCACATGAGTTTCTCGTCTCCCAGTGTGCATGTTGCTGTTCCCATCACCAACTGAAGTTTGCTCCCACCATCTTGCACCGGCCCTCTCCACACTCAGGTCCTCTCAACTCCTAGAGTCCTTGGTGCTGATGCAGTAGACCAGTTAGTCTTAAGTTCTAACTTGTCTTTTCCTTCCTTTTGTTCTGTCTATCACACCTGTGATTGAGTTCAGCCAATATTCCTCTTCTCCATCTGGTTCGTCTCACTTCACATTCATAGGCGTTCTCATGAAAGCATATAATTGTGGTCCGGAGATGGCGCAGTGGATAAAGTGCTGGACTCTCAAGTATGAGGTCCTGAGTTCAAGCCCCTGCAGCACATGTACCAGAGGGATGTCTGGTTCTTTCTCTCCTCCTGTCTTTCTCATCAATCAATCAATAAATAAAATATTTAAAAAAAAGAAGAAAGAAAGCATATAATTGAGCCTGGGAAGCAGGGCAGGTAAAAGGCCAGGTCCTTCCATATGGTCCCACCACATTGGTACTCAGGGTAAAATTGCCTAGGATAATCCCGAAGCCACTTATTTGACCAAACACGAATGGTAGTTAGAATACTGTTGATTCACAGCTAGCTCTGACACAGCCTGTCAAACGCAGCCACTGGCCATGGGGAGAATCACCCACCTTTCTGCCCCATCCATCTACATCTTGAGAACTGACCTGGCGGTTCCCTTTTTTTGCTCAAAGTTTTAATGACTTTCATAGTTCTTGCCCTAAAGGGAAAACAAACAAACACAAATTATCATTGTCCTATTGCTATACTGCTATTTGTTTCATAATAATACAAATACTTTCTCTTTGAGCTAGGGCATATATTTAGCAAAAAAAGATAATTGAGCAAAACATAAAGTAGTGGAGCTTCAGAGCACATGTGTTCCTATGGGAATGCCCAAGATTAGATAGAAGAATAGCAAAAAGGCAATTTCCAGTGTTCTTCCTCTTTTTACCACTACCACTACTACCACTACTACTACTACTAATATTAAATTCATTTGTTTTTGGCTTCCTATTTGCATAATTTCACCACTCCTATGTCTTCATTAAGAGAGACAGAAGAAGAGATGTCAGAGGACTGAAACATTCTTTTTTTTTGTTTGTTTTCCAGGAATTTTAAACTTTATTTGGGAAAATTGAGAACATTCACATGTTAGGCCAAGAGCCAGGGAATAGGGGTGGTGGCCTTTACTCACAATGTGGTCAGGCTCACCTAGGCAAGGTCTGGGCGGGGCGTATAAGCCATGCTTACCGCACAAGCTTATCGCACTGAAACATTCTCTGGTGCTATTGCACTTGTGCCAGGATTCAAACTTGGATTGTCCACATGGTAAAGCATGTACCCTCTAGGGGAGTCAGCAGTAAAAATAATTCAGGATTAAAAATTGCTGTCATGGGAGAAGATCAAATAAATTACTATGTTCTGTATAGTATGACCTTTTAACACAGATTATTATTATTTTTCCTAATAGTTAATCAGACAGCTGACTATAATTTAATATTGTTGTTTTAAAATCAAAATTTATAAATTTAATTTGCTATCAAGCATTTGCATAATGTGAAAGCTTGGCTTTAACATATTCAAAAGGTTTGCTATGTGTAATTTCCATTTATTTGCCATGTAAGGGACAACTTGTTTAAGAATATTTGGATCTGTGAACAGTTTACTTGACAAATTACGTCAAATATTTGCTTTCTGAAATCCCAAGAATTGGTTGAGTATAATTGTACTTCATGTTGGATATATATATAATATTGGACTAAGAAAGTCCTGTCATTAATTTGTCAGAAGAACGAGTTGTCATTTCTGAAAATTTAATGTCACCACAGCTCTCTTCCCAGTAGCAAAGGAGCACTATTGCTAATAGACTTCAGAGCTTGAAATAAATAAATCTTTGGAATCCTGTTGCATCTCTTGGGGTGTGACATTTGACAGTCTTTTATAGCACAGAACGAAACAAGTTTGTGAGCTGGAATTCAATTGCAGTGTATTGATTTCTTGCATCAGTCATTATTCCCTGCTGATTGACAGCTGAAAATTGGTTACGTTAAGTATTTCATATGTTATATTGGCTGACATTTGCTTGCCTGCTCCTGTGTCAATATTGTTGTAAAGATCTCCAGCTTTATGAGATAGCGATAGACACTGACTGTGGCTTTTGTGTGATGTTCCAGTGTTTTTCCTGACATAATTTAAGACATATTAAAAACCAGCAGCATCTTCCCTCTTGAGAAGCTTAATGCCAATATTATTGTCTTCCAGGGGAAGATCATGTATGCTCATAATCGGGTGCTAATTTCCACCCGTGCGCTCATGTTTAGGCATTAGGCACCAGAACTGTAAAATTGAGCCTTCCTGATTGATTCATGTCAAGTCTCATCTCAGCTCCAGCAGGGGAAGTCATCCAGCTGACCCTTTTTACACTAAGAGAAGAGATTGGTGTTCCTTCTTTCACCTGGAACCATCAAATTGGCTGAATAATCTGTAATACATTAGTGCTGACATTGGTTACGGGAGAATTAAACAAGACACAATAATCATTCCCTAGAATTAAAAAAAAAATGTATTTGATTTCTCTCAGACTTCTATTAAAGTGATGACCCAATCTGAGGTGGAGAGTTGCGAATATTCTTTGCGCTAATGAATCCCATGAACACAGTCATTCCTTATTCTCCAGAATGATGAGAAAAGGCAGGCTTGAGATAAGGTCTTCATTTGTCTGTCATCAAACTGATCTTCTCATGGGGAAGAGGAGAGAGGAAGAGAGGAGGCGGGGGTGGGGAGAGAGAGAGAGACCCTCATCTTCTCTGTGTTTGCACATCGGCGTCGTAAAAACAACTGCGTTATTTTGAGGTATATAAAATTAATTAAAAAATAATAACTGGCTTGTTACTCATTGCACTGGCAAGGTAATGCAAAAAGACTGAGTGAGCTGAGTATCCCAAGTATTAGATCTGATCCTGTTTACGATGGCTCAGCCAAAGATGTGAGTGTCATTGAATTTTCACCAGGAAATCTCATGACGTTCTTCCTGTTTGAAGCACGTAGCACTCACTGTCACCGAGCACAATTCTGAGCTGTTTCTGAGTGGCTGCATTTCATATCCAGGGGCCTCCTTTTCCCTCACATGCTGCCTGCCCCTGTGGGGGGGGGAAGGGGGCGTTGCTCTCTCTACATGCAGTCTTACGCATGCTGTCAAACCACATTGTTTTCTAGCTAGTTTGTGGAGGACTGACTTTCAAGACGGTTTTGCTCCTGAGTGTCTATGTGTGCTTTCCATTAGGAGTTTACACTTCTCTGAAGTGCCACTTAAAACTGGACCTTTCCCACTTTCACTCTGTTTGTTGAAGCAGTTGTCAAGTTTGTTAATTGGGGTCATTTCAAAGTGTTCACAGGTCCACACTCCAAGCACTCCACACTGTTAGAGTGATTTGGGGAAGCTAAATGAGTAGCTTTTGCAAAGAAACAGTATCTTAATTAGCAAACATTCTGTCTCTGTCTCTCTCTGTGTCTCTGTCTCTGTCTCTCTCTCTCTCTCTCTCTCCCTCTCCATGATTGGAGCTGCACCCAATCTGGACTGATTTTTTTTTCCAGATAAAAGAACAACTGAAAAGGGCCAGGTGATTGCGCACCTGGTTGAGCACACATGTTACAATGTGCAAGAACCCAGGCTCCAACTCCCAGTCTCTGCCTGCGTGGGGGGGAGGGGGCATTCCAAGTGGCCAAGCAGGGCTGCAGGTGTCTTTCTGTTTCTCTCCTTCACTATCACCCCTTCCCTCTCAATTTCTGACTGACTGTATCCAATAAATAAGTAAAAATAATACAAGAAAATAAAAAACTTACAAAAAATAACAACAGAAGGAGAGAAGGGAAGATACCACAGTACCAACCTTTTCTTCCTACCATTTATTTCTTCAGAACCATTTTTATTAGTGATTTAATAATGATCAACAAGATTGTATGATAAGAGGGGTACAGTTTCATATAATTCCTACCACCAGAGTTGCACAACCCATCCTCTCCATTGAAACTCTTCCCGTTCTTTATCCCTCTGGGAGCATGGACTCAGGGTCATTATGGGGTGCAGAAGGTGGGAGGTCTGGCTTCCGTAATTGCTTCCCCACTGAACATGGACGTTGACAGGTGGATCCACACCCCCAGCCTGTCTCTATCTTTCCCCAGTGGGGTAGGGCTCTGGAGAGGTGGGGTTCCAGGACACATTGGTGAGGTTGTTTGCCCAGGGAAGTCAGGTTGTCATCATTGAAGTTGGTGACTGAAAAAAGCATTAAGATAGAAAGCAGAACAAATAATTTAATAATGAGGAATGTAAAGGCAAGAATATAGATGAGATTTGGGGTCTTCATGTTGGAAGAAGCTAGGAAGTCTATTTGTATATTTCAGGAGGGTCCCTGACTTTACTAATTTTTGCCTGAGCCCCACAGCTAACATGCAGGTGGGCTAAAGTTATTGTCTGGGGAGATGGTGTCAGAGTTGGTAATAGGACTAGAAGGCTGGATCAAGGCAGAGAGTAGCTCCCAAATATGGGGAAAGTATATAAACACCATTAACTGTAAACCCCATCAATCTGACCTAGGGCCCAGTTGTTCTGCTATTCATGAAACTTCCTTCGTACAGGTGGGGACTAAGAGTTTGAACTCCGGTTCTTGCACTTAGTAACTCGCGTGCTTTACCAGCTGCACCATCATTCAGCCACTTAAGTATGTTAACAATTTTTGCTTTCAGCAAAAATTTATCACATTGTGGAATTTTGCACACAGTATTTTTAGAGTTGCACATTATACTATTTTAGTTGATGGTTTGTTTTACTAAGAAAGGGTGTTTATCATCTTGAGACATGAGCAGTTAAATCATACTTTTCTAGTGAAAAGATTAGTTTTTTAATTTTTTTATTATCTTCATTTACTTATTGGATAGAGACAGCCAGATATCAAAAGGGGAGGGGGGAGTCATAGACACCTGCAACACTGCTTCACCACTCACAAAGCTTTCTCAGTTCAGGTGGGGGTGGGGGGCTTGAACCCAGGTCTTTGTGCATTGTAACATGTGCACTCAACCAGGTGCACCACTACCCAGCCCCAATGAGAATATTCTTATATAAGGAAGATTTCCTTAATCTTCAGAGACAAAAGAAATATAGCTGGCAAAGCGGTAAATGACTTCCTTAAGGCCTTATTTTCAGAGCTGTCTTCTTAGTCTACATTTTTAGAATTCAGCATCCTAACTGATCTTAAGACCTGTCTCATCTAACCCTTTGCTTTGTAGGCTGAGAAGCTGAGGCTTCACCCCACCCAATTAAACACTTCATTAGATACGGTCTCATTCTCTAATTGCCTCCTGCACAAATTACGTCTCTAACAAGACTCTAAGCTCTTTGATAGCAGAGATAATTATCTGCTGTGTTTTTTTTATCTCTCTCACAGCTCTTAATACTTGTTGATTAAATAATTGATTTAATCAAGGATTCTCTCTCTCTCTCTCTGTACCTTATGTCTCCAAGACCACCTGGCACTTCCCAGATTGAAGCACTCATAGAAGAAGCTATTGATCACATGCAAATAATTCTAAATCTTGGGGAGGTGTAGGGAGGCAAGTGGTGATGAGCCCAGTTGAACTTATATTACAATGCAAAAGGACCCAAGTTCAAACCCCTCATCTTCACCTGCAGGGGAGGAAGCTTCACAAACAGTAAGATGGTGCCACGGATGTCTCTCTGTCTCTCCATCCCCTTTTTAATTTTTAATTTATGCACTTTTGGATAGAGAGAGTCAGGGAAGGAGATAGAGATGAAAGAGAGAGAGATACAAGCAGCCCTTCTTTACCACTTGTGAAACTTTACCCCCTGCAGGTGGGGACCAGGGGCTTGAACCTGAGTTCTTGTGTGAACTTAACATGGTGCACCACCATCTGGCCCCTCTATTCCTTTTCTACCTCTTATCCTCTTCTTTTTCTATCCACAATAAAAATGGTAATAACATTAAACTAAAAAAAATAAATAAGAACCCCAGGTTCTTTGGATATAGTGTATGTGGCTAGTATGTAGCTAAATCAAGTCAACTGACTCAATAAATCATGGAATGAAATAGTAGCAGAAGATTACTTAAGGAATTTAGTGATTCCAGCAGCTATTTGTTCTTCAAGATGGTGATCATGATACAGACTTTAGTTCACTACCAGGAATCCATCTGTTAGCTAATAGAAAAACTGGGCTTCATTTGTGGGAAAAATTAACACTCTGAACTACTTTACACATTTCTTGTCAGTTACTGCACACAAGGAATTAGTAATTTAAGATTGATGGTAGTGGTAGTGGTGTGTGTGTGTGTGTGTGTGTGTGTGTGTGTGTGTGTGTGTGTGTGTGTGTGTGTGTGTGTGTAGAAGTCACATGTTAGCATAACTGAGGACTGGGTTCAAACTTTCAGACCCTGCCTGAGGTGGGGGGGACACTTTTTGAGTGATGGAGCACTGCTGCTGGTATCTTACCTTCTTTCCGTGTTTCTTCCTCTCTCCTTTTCCCTGCCTTCCACTGTCTTATACTCTGTCCAGAGAGAAAATGGCCACAGAGAACAGGAGAGTCATGCAGGGACCTTGTCCCAGTGATAAACCTTTGTGAAACAAAAATATTGGTCAAGGTATTCATATGTGCCATAGATATTTAACAAGAAGTCATTAGAAGTATCAGTTCATCTCTTCAAAAAATGTGAGAAACTTGACTTTTACTGATGAAAACTTGGAGGCATAGAGTATCTAATGGCTTCATGCTTTGTTCAGTTGGAGATACTTATTAAGTAGATTAAGGATCAGCCTAAGTTGATTGTCTTTATAACTTATTTTAATGATAAAGATACAGACAAAGAAAGAGGGAGAGGGGGGACAAGAGGGAGAGAGACAGGGAAAGAGACTAGAGTAACTGCTCAGCTCTAGCTCATTGTGGTGCTGGGAACTGAACCCAATACTTCAGGGCCCATTCATGAAAGTCTCCGCATAGCAATTACGAGTGTGTCTGTCAGTGGTATTCTGATGCATTCTGAAACACCACACCCTTGAAGTGAATTTCAGGGAAATGTTATGAATACTTAAGAAGATTTAGAATAGATAGTTACTCTCATAGTATTAGCGTGAATATTAACTTCCTTTATTAGTTTGTAGGTTTGTGTTAGGTATAAATATCATGCATAGTAGCTGGTCAATAAGTGTTTGCTCACTAGAAACAAAAATAGTAAGTCATCCATCACCCTTAGTCCAAACTTGGGTTAGGTAGATGCCAGTGTATCACCTGGCTGGGATGCTTAAGTAAATAGAACAGTTCTATACCTGTGTCCTTTCCTCAAGGTGAACGGAAAGGCAACAATAGCATGCAATGCATTTTACAATGCTTCATCCTAATCTTTCAAAAGCTCTTCTAAATTCTAAGGCAAATAAAATCATAGTTAAATGGATGCTTAACAGCTGTGTATCAAATTTGGGTCAGAGCTAAATGCAGGGGAAGTACATGACTATGTGTGGGACCTCTTGTGTAAGCAACAGAGTTTGCTTTTTAAACACTTTTTAGTTTGGAAAGCCAAACATAGTTTTACAATTCTGTGTATTATGGTAGATTACACAGTGACTGGGGAGGGACCATAGTATAGCTTTTTTTTCTTTATTGGAGGGATTCATAGTTTATAGTCCATAGTAAAATACAGTAGTCGGTACTTGTATTAACATTCAAGTTTTTCATATAACACTAACCCTGCACCTGGGCCCTCCTCTGCCATCATGTTCTAGGACCTGAACAATGTATGCAGTTTTGAATCTTTCTGATCCTCAGATTACAGAGTGGTGAACAGGGAATAAAACTAATCACACTTGGACAATATTCACAAAAATAAATCCAGTAATGAGACTGAGCCTTCTCAAAAACAAACAAACAAGCAAACAAAAACAACAGAACTTCGAGAAAGAACAAACACCACTAGTTCCAAAATGGTATGTAAGTTTTGCCTATGATGGGGAAAGCAGAAAGAATCCAGGGTGTGTTCCAACGCCCAAGATATTCAGCAGTTCGTAACTGCAAGTAGATGGGAATCATCAAGCTAGTGAAATGGAAATTGATTGGAATTTGTCTTCTTGAATGAGACAAGGGCAAAGGCCCAGGGCAAGGGCTCTGTTCTAAAATATCTAAAGCCATTTGAACCCATGAACTCTGGAAACTGGCCTCCTGGGTTCTACTTTGGGAGAGAGCGCACCTGTGTTCAAGGACAAGTACCAAGAATGGCCAGTGTGGCAAGAGGTCCAGAAAGACAGAGGTAAGAGAGCATGTGCTCAAAGTGGCATGTGCTCACTTTGCTCTGCCATATGAAGGCAGATATTTTAGTGTGCGTGCTCTTGATTCATTGGGAAACTGTGCATTTTATCTTGATGTGATTGAACAGATTGCTTATCATCGCACTGATCAAATTGATGTTCTGCCAATGTGATAAAAAAATCAACTTAATTTTTCAGAGTAGACAGATGATACAAAGATCATCACATGGCTGGTAAAATGATTGACTCAATGACATAAGTGGGATGAAGGTGTTCAGGTAAAGAGGATCTCATGAACTATACATGATTATTTTATCCCTTGAATGTAAATATTACCTATGTATGTGTCTCCATTCTAGTCAAGATTTCTGTTTCCCTTGAAAACTTGGGTGATACTTTTATGAAATCTCCAATAATAAGCTTCCCCTCATTATAATATTGTATCAGAGAAGGAGAGGGAGGGACTGAAACGTTGGATAAGAAGTCAGAGAAGAGAAACTTAAAAAGAAAAAAGAAAACGATGTCTGGAGAAATAACTTGGTATGCCGCATTCCATGTGCATAATTCTAGCCGGCCCCCATATTGAAAGAAGCTTGGATATTGTGTTCTCCTCCACTCTATCTACCCCTTTTTTAAAAATCAGGAAATGAAATGAACATAAAAAGGAAAACTGTTCTTCATCCCATATTCACCTTTCTCTTTTTGGGTTATCTTACTTCACATGATTCCTTCAAGCTCCATCGAAGATAATGTGAAGAAGGTGAATTCGACATTCTCAGTAGCTGAGCAGTACTTACTCCATTGTGTATAGAGACCACATCTGTACCACTCTTTGGTGCCACTCATCTGTGGTTGGACGCCTAAGGTACACCAAGACTGGACTACTACAAAGTGTGCTGCTATGATTATGTGTATACACAGATCTCTTCTGGCAGATGTTATTGTTTCCTTCCAGTAAATCCCCAGGACAGAAATTGCTCTGGTCATAGGTTAGGTACATTTCTAGCCTTCTGAGAATTCTCTAGATCGCTTCATAGGATTGTACCAATTTACATTCCCATGCGCAGTGCAGCAGAAGTCTCTCTTTACCCCACAACCTCTCCAACTTTTGTTCTCACAGTTCTTTCTAATGTGTGGCATTCTCACGGGAGTGAAGTGGTATCTCCTTGTTGTGTTCACTTGCATTTCTCTGATAAAGTCAGTTCTTTGAACATTTTTTCATCTGTTGACTCTTTGGGTTTCTTCTTTGGTGAATATCCTGTCCACATCTCCCCACTTTTAGATGGGATTATTTTTTTGTTTGTTTGTTTGTTGCTGAGTTTGGTGAGTTCTTCATAGCTAATGTCTGGATTATTTTTATTATTAATTTTTTAAAATTTATTTTCTCTTTTGTTGCCCTTGTTGTTTTATCATTGTTGTAGTTATTGTTGTTGTTGATGTCGTCCTTGTTGGATAGGACAGAAACAGAGAGAGGAGGGGAAGATAGAGACGGGGAAAAATAATGGACACCTGTAGACCTGCTTCACCGCCTGTGAAGTGACTCCCCTGCAGGTGGGGAGCCAGGGCTCGCACCGGGATCCTTATGCTGGTCCTTGCGTTTTGCGTCACGTGCGCTTAACCCTCTACACTACCACCTGACCCCCAGTGTTTGGCTTTTAAAGATGTTCTGCCATTTTGTAGGCGAGCACTTTGCCCCTTGGCTGGTTCTTCCTCCCAATGTTCTGCCATTTTGTAAGAAGTCTTTAGGGTTGTGTGATGGCTCCTTTTTATGCAGAAGGTTTTAATCTCAGAAAGGGGAAATGCAAAGTGAAATTTGGAGTGCTTAGAGTGTATTGCACCAAAGCAAAGGACTCTGTGGAAGGAGGGAAGGGAAGGGGCTGGAAGGAGGTTGGCTGGCACTTGGACTCTCAATGTAGAATCATCATGGAGTGGGACCTAAGTTGAGGCTGAGAGTTTTTTGCAGACATCTACTATGGTGAGATGAGAAATTTTACCCATGTGTCAACAGCTATCCTGTGAACAATTAAGCCTCAATAAAAACATAAAACTAGGAGTGAGAGTGCTTTTCAGACATTTACCATGGTAAGGTGAGAAATTGTATCCATGTGCCAACAGCTGTACTATAAACCATGAACATCCCAGTAGTTCCTGAAAATGAAAAAGGAAAACTGTAGGTATTAACAAAAAAAAAAAAAAGGAAATTGGGGGGGGACAGATGGTAGCGCACATGCTACAAAGCGTCAGGACAGGCATACGGATGCCGGTTTGAGCCCCTGGCTCCCCATCTGCAGGGAGGTCGCTTCACAGGCGGTGAAGCAGGTCTGCAGGTGTCTGTCTTTCTCTCCCCCTCTCTGTCTTCCCCTCCTCTCTCAATTTCTCTCTGTGCTATCCAGCAACAACAACAGCAGTGACAACAACAATAATAATGACAACAACAAGGGTAACAACAAGGGCAACAAAATGGGAAAAATGGCCTCCTGAAGCAGTGGATTCATAGTGCAGGCACCAAGCCCTAGCAATAACCCTGGAGACAAAAAAAAAAAAGAAAGAAAAGAAAAAGAGGAAGTGAAAGTACAGAGCTATATACATACACATTTACTAAACAAAAGTACATCCAAAGGAGGTTTTTTTTTAAAGGTCATACTTTCAGTGCACTGTTTCACAAGAGAGGAACGGACATTATTTGGTCTCTCTATTTCTGGCTGACAAGTTGTCCTCAAAACAACCAGTTTACTGCTGGGGTGTGGCGTTTCCATAAACAACCCCAGGTAGAATCACTTCATCACACCATTAGCAGTGGGAGAAGTTGGAGGCGTGTTGGGAGCCGGCCCCAGTGAAAGTAATTCAGAGTCCCTGAAGGAAAGGGGGAGTTGGTGACAAAGAATGAAGAAGTGAGTGACAAATCAGCTGCTTTTGGTGCAGGAGAGAAGTGTCTCTGCAGTCTCTCCGCAGAGCTTGATTTTAAAACACTTTTTGCCCAGATATAGTTGACATCATGAAAGACTGTTTTCATTAACATCAAGGATACAGATGACATGATGTATAATTGTCTTCATTAACATCAGGAATAACCTTAAACAACATTGTTATTATTATAGGTATGTTTTCCTTAGAAAGTTCCCTAGTTCTGGGGCATCCTGATCTCCCCTTGAAAGTTTCTTGGGGGGTACTCACTGCAAACTCCCGTGTACTACTGCTTTCAGGTATATATTTGCCCTAGTTTATGAATACCTGTGAACATATGCTCTATGTCCTGGAACCTGGTCTATAGACCTTCCACCTTCTGCAACCCACAACGACCCTGGGTCCATGCTCCCAGAGAGACAGAGAATGGGAAAGCTATTGGGAAGGGGAGGGGAGGGCATATGGAGACTGGGTGGAGGGAATTGTGTGGAGTTGTACCCCCCCATCCTATGATTTTGTTAATGTCTCCTTTCTTAAATAAATAAATAATTTTTTTTTAAAAAAGAAAGTTTCTTGGGTCTGAGGTAGCCTAAATCTTCCCTTGAAAGTTACATTGGAATGATCATCTGTGTTTTGACCATCTCCCTGTTCTGACCTTCTGTATGAAGGAACATTTTTCTCTGGAGCTAAATCTAATAGCTTTTCTTCTTAACCCATTCTTGGATGGATCTAACTAGATCATAGGAGGCTGTCCACCTAAAGAAATCTTCTACTGTAAAGTAAGCACACACCCTGGGGACTCTCTTTGGTTAACCTTTGCATATATGAAAGTTCACCAACTTTTAGCTAATGAAAGTTTACTATCTTTTACCCATATATCTTAACATCAGCTATTTAACTACACATCCTCTATATTTATCATGGATGCTTATAAGAGGAAGCAGGGGGTTTGTGGGGTGAGGGTAAGCAATAGGGCCTCTTTATAATTAGGTAAAGACCACAGTCTGTCACTCATACTATAAGCCACCCATAATACTAGCTTTTGGTCTGAGTCCAGCTAATAGAGAAGCTATAGTGGTGATAAGTAGCTCTTTTTCTGAAAGCCTCCCAGTGGCTACAGCAGCTTCAGCTCTTGGGCCATTTTTAGTTTTGTTACACTCACTGCCATAATTGTCACAATGTACTTCCCTCATGGATCTTCTTTTATTGTCACCACATATTATTTGTGCTAATTATAGCCAATAGGTCTTTAAATGATCAATGTAAGGAAAATAGCTTCAGTTTAGTCCAGGACTTTCCACATTGCAGTCAGTCCTAGCCTGCTGGGGCTGTGCCATACAGCAGGCCTGACCTTGCTCCCACCAGAGGGGCTAACACATTATACACTTCTCCCAATGAGATTTTGCCAAAGTGCCACACACATGGGCAGAGCCCTCTGTGTATTTATTGAGTGTGTGTGTAGATGGTGATGTCAAATATAAACATCATAAGGAAGTCTATAGCCATCTTAGTGGGAGGGTGTTATAAACATCTCAGAGGATACAGAAATATCTTATGGGAGTACATATTTGAGAAAATCTCTCTCCTAGTATGTAGACCAAATCTATGTCAGACTTGTTATCTCCAATTCTTGTGATTACATCAAGTTCTGTGTTTACTCT